>NC_087219.1:55012376-55019876 GCF_015104395.2 Macrobrachium nipponense | reverse complement strand
TTTAAGTTATTGCTAAATTCAAAATTATTATGGTTAGCGTTATTCAGGTGAACCCTATTCATATGGAACAAGCCCACTACAGGGGCCACTGACTGGAAATTCAAGCTTGCAAAGAATATGGTGTTCTAAGGAGGTAAAGGGAAATACAGAAAGAAGAGATACCACTTATTAAGAAAGAAAAAATAGATGAATAAATTTGCCTATTAATAAATAGGTAAAATGGTATTCAAATGCAAGGAGAATAGTATTTGAAGTTCTGGACTTCCAATTGCAAGACTTCCTGTGGCAGGGAAAAAAGTTAATTATATCTTAGTTTAACCAGACCACTGAGCTGTAATTAACAGCTCTCCCAAGGCTGGCCGTAAGGATTACATATTTTTACGAGGCTAGGAACCAATTGGTTCCTTAGCAACCGGACCTACAGCTTATTGTGGGATCCGAACTACATCGAGAAATGAATTTTTCTATCACCAGAAATAAATTCCTCTGAATTAGCGTTAACAGAGCGGGGAATCGAACCCAGACACTGAGATCGGTAGTCGAGCACGTAACCTACTCGTCCAACAAGAAACTCCTCTAGTATGGAACATTTTGTACTTTCTACTTCTGTCAAGAAAAATACTGAAAATAATCCTGTCCTCCTTCTTCTCAGCTTCATCCTTAGTCGGGGTCGCTGTTTTTAATGATATTCATTATGTTCCTCGTTGGACGAGTGGTTTCCGCGCTCGGCTACCAATCCGGTGGTCCGAAGTTCGACTCTCGGGTCAGCCGACGCGTAATCAGAGGATCATGTTTCTGGTGATAGAAATTCATTTCTCGATGTGGTTCGGATCCCACAATAAGCTGTAGGTCCTTTTGCTAAGTAACCCATTGGTTCCTAGCCACGTAAAAATATCTCATCCTACGGGCCAGCTCAGTCATCTGGTTAAACTAAGATATATTTAAGAATGCCAATCCTTAGAGAACCCAGACATTGAAAAACAGATGAAAATCGCCGAGCGAATAAGCTCCTTTCCCTTTTACTGCTTATTTGTAAAAGTTACAATAAGGGAAACGTCTTATAAACGGGAGAAATTCTACTCTTGGAATTTGCCAGTGATTAATTAAGAGATCGATAAGAAAAGGCTTGAAAAATCATTCCTGATCATTAACGATTTAATATGAAAGTAAAAAGGGACTTACGGAGAACAAGTATAAACATAAAGGGAAAAGGTTTATTTATCTTATTAACCAAAGGATAGTTTTCTCGTTGGACGAGCCGGTTACTGCTTGACCACAGATCTCAGGGTCCAGGTTCGATTCCCCGTTCTGCCAACACGAAATTAGAGTATGTTTCTGGTGACAGAAATTCAATTCTCGATGTGGTTCGGATCCCACAATAAGCTGTAGGTCCCGTTGCTAAGTAACTAATTGGTCCTAGCCACGTAAAAATATATAATCCTCCGGGCCAGCCCTAGGAGAGCTGTTGATCAACTCAGTGGTCTGGTAAAGCTAAGATATACTTTAATTATCAACCAAAGGTTAGAAATTATGTCCCTTTTCATAGGAATTCGGGAGACTGCCAAAAGCAGCAGTTTTTCCTAGGACCAATAAACATTGTCAGTAGAGAAATGTGTTCAAATTTCGATAATGGTCACTTTACTCCGTTCTCTAGGAATACCATCGAAGTCAAACTGAAATCACGAAGACTCAAATCATTCATCAAAGGGAGAAAAATAAATAAATCTTCGAGTCAAGTGAAGATTCGTACTGCCATGTTCTCCATTCACCTTAACAGGTGACACACTGGGACCTAAGAGGTCATCCAGCGCTGAAATGGAAATTGACAATGCAAAGGTCTGAAAGGTGTAACAGTATGAAAACCTCAAAACAATTGCACGATGAATTAATTCTTAAGAGAGGGTGGAAAGTACGATGGAAGAAAGAGAATATGAAAGGAGGTACAGTAAAGGGAACAAAAGGGATTGCCGTGTTTGTTGGATGCCGGATTCAAATGCTTTACAAAAAAGGGTTGATCAATGAATGACTAAATCATGGGAAATAACTTTCATTTAGAGATTTTATCACTTAATTAACAGAGATCGGAGATTGGTTTTCCTTACTTCATATAATAGTACTTGACTGGATTTCTAACATGTGATTCTAATGACGTTCCAACTCAGCAGAGTAACTAACATGGTTCAGAGGTCAAAACCTCTATATTTATATCTGTATATATATATACGTGTATATATATATACATAATATATTTAATATATATGTGATATATTTAATATAAATTTAAAATTATATATATATACGTATATATATACTAAATATATACATATGTATATATATTATATATATATATATATATTATATATAATATATATATATATATATATATTGATAGATAGATAGATAGATAGATAGATAGATAGATAGATAGGTATGAAATGTGTGTGTATTAAGAAGAGAGAGAGAGAGAGAGAGAGAGCTACCACAATATACGACTAAATGCAAACTATCCTGGGTCAAGCACTTGACGCTTCCTATATATTCACTACTATCGTTGTCTCAGCACCCGATGTCTTTGGCGTCGCAAGCACTTGCCCCTTAACGTCTTACAACGTCTGTCCGTAAGCTTTATGTATCGCAAATATTAAACCTAAATGCAAGTACATGGAACAGAGTCAATGACTGTTTCTCTATTTACTTTCTTCATGAGAGAGAGAGAGAGAGTATCGTCTCCTTAAACATATTTACTATGTTTTTCAACTATTCAAAATGCTCCTTTAGTTTAGATATATTGTAAAATGGGACTAAGATGTAATAGGAGTACAACAGAAAAATTTGACGATTTACCTGATAGTTGAAGCCTTTGGTAGCTTTTAGTTTTATGTAAAAGAAAACTATTATACCGGCTTTGTCCGTCCGCCCTCAGATCTAAAAAAAAAAAAAACTACCAAGGCTAGAGGTCTGCAAATTGGTATTTTGATCATCCACCCTCCGATCATCATTCATACCAAATTGCAACCATCTAGCCTCAGTAGTTTTTATTAGATTTAAGGTTAAAGTCAGCCATGGATCGTGTATCTGGCAGCGCTTCCCGGAGCCATGGGTCGCAACGTCACCCCACCGCATCTGGTGAGCAACTGGAGAGCTGCAGCTCATCATAGCTGATGGTTTTAAATATAGCATTAAACGCTGTACGCAGAAATCTGGATTGGGCCGAAGAAACTTCGGTGCATTTTTAACTTTTTAAAATTTTTTACATGATTATTATGAAGTAGTAATATTAATATGAATGTATAATTATTTACAGGTATAAAGAGATTGTATGATAACGAAGTTTACGTGTTGATGTCTGCTGTCATGTACTGAGTGGTTATTAGAAGTATTTGGTTAATCTATTGAGTTTTGCAATATGGGAAGGATAATAAGAAATGGATGAGTGAACTAAATGAAATAGCAATAAGTTTGGATAAGAGGTGATAAATATTGGAGGATTACCAGATGTTTCAGAATGGAAGAGTCAGCTAAAGGGAGAATTATTTGGATCTTGGCTAATCAGACGGCTGCATGATATAGAACTTGTTTTCCGCTTCGGTACACTTACTTCTCAACCAGCCCTTTAACCTACTTACTGTTAAAATATGGCAATCTCTGACTATTTTCAGAAGTTAAAGGTTGAATTTGGATATCTCTCAATTATCTCGGACATGAGACCTATTGTAAATTTGAATGGCAGAGAAGTGGACAACATTCTGATAGTGACTGATTTGTTTATGATGATTGGAACAAATCTGTGTAGCAAAGACATGGAAGAAAACCAGACAGCCTTATAATAGAAAATAGTACACAGATGGATGGATAAGTTCAACGCAGTTTTCAATCCTGAGCATGTAATTTTTTCTTCGAAGCAGACTTTGCAATTTGAACAACATGATCTCATCAAGTTTTCATTTTGAACATTAAAATCGTTAAGAAATTCGCAAGATATTCTCTTACATTTTCGTCAAACTGAATGGGATGAACTGGACAGCAGAAGAAATCGAGAAAATGACAGTAAATGCGTTTCTAAGATAACGTATTAACTAAATTATGGCATCTATATTCAGATATGACCTGATGATACTCTTGTAGTACTCTTGTAAATGTTAGGGCACATTCACTATGCAGGTATGCTGGCGATAATTGACAATTAAAATTTTTTGTACAGAACTGAGAATTCCTGTAGGTTTTTTTGTGGACGATCAGCCACTGCAACATATTTTTCATTCCTTAGTTGAAGCGAATGTCAAATGTACTGCATCATGCTTTTACTGATTAATTGGGAATGATTATTATTTTCTCACACACACACACACACACACACACACACACACACACACACACACACATATATATATATATATATATATATATAGATATATATATATACATACTATACACACATATATATATACTTACACACATATATGTATACATATTTAATTTGCTTTTCAATAGACTATTGTCGCTTGAACTATTTCAGAGAGATATTAACTGCTATCTCAAAAGTTCTAAGAGCTAAAGACGAACACTCTTGGTCAAATCGATGCATTACTGTTCAAAATCATATCGAAAACTGTAGAAAGAGATTAGTAGGACTTGATTATGTCCACAATAGAGTAACAAGAACCAAATGGAGAGAGTCACATTAGCCCCAAAATCAGTAATCCTCCGAATGCGGTTTTCAGAGACTTTTTCTGGCATTTAAAAATCTTTTAAGCCTCTCCCTTTCATTTTTTTGTTTTCTTTCAGTCCGGGTACTGGGTTGTCCGGGTATTGCCGCATTGGCCTTTTGCATCAGAGGGAGAAAAAAAATCAGATATGTCAAAGTAAATCGTTAACAATTCATTCTTATCTCTTTTCACAAGCATCATCAAAGTCAAATGCCATAGAATTACGACAGATTTGGAACATTAATTAAAGAATATTTCAAAATATCTCATTTGCATGGAATAGTGGTCCCTCAAAATTTAATACAACATTTTTTTCTTAGTTGATCAAGAACCTCCACATGAACGTAAGTTGGCTACGTACAAAATTAAAAATTTTTGTCCTTTTCATTTCTTCCATCTTGCAGCTCAGGCATTGTTTTGTCCGCCTCATTATGAGTTTTTCATTATAGAGACTAAAATCATATACAGCATGTTAAAATGATTCGGAGACACTAATTCTTATCTCTTCTAACCCCACCTCATCGGAGTCAAATGCCACAGAATTACGACAGATCTGGAACATTAATTACAGAATAATTCAAAACTTCTGTAGAGAGACATAAAAGTCCTTCGGAATTAATCATAAAAGTTTGTTCTTGGATCAAGAATACTCTTATGAATGTGAGTGAGCTCAGTTACGTACAAAACATGTCTGGGAAAAACTAGGTATACCTTTGCATTTCCCAGAACTCACTCTGGATTATTGGACCAACCAAATTCTGTTTTTACTTTAACGTTGACGGAAGGAAGGAATGTTTGTTTTAACTTATGTTACAGGGAATATGTGAAATCAGGGATTCCACGAAATTCCTAGGGAAAATGTGAAATGAACAATTCGCTTAGGAACATTTGAACCCCGAGGGCTAGTACTAAACATGGTGAAACAGTGATTCATCTCTACACTGTTTCGCCGTGTTTAGTACTAGCCCCTGGGGAGTCAAATGTATTCCTCCCTGTTTAGTACTAGTCCTTGGGGGATCAAATGTCCCTAAGTACATTTGATCCCAAAGGGGCTAGTACTAAACACGGCGAAACACATTTGACCCCCAAGGGACTAGTACCAAAGACGGCAAAACAGTGTAGATGAAACACTGGTTCATAATGTTTAGTACTAGCTCTCTGGGATCAAATGTCCCTAAGCGAATTGGCTATTTCCTATACAGCGCCCTAGGGATTTCGTGAAATCCCTGGATTTCACATATTTCTTGTAACATATACTATATCCTTTGTTTATCTTTCAACCTAATTTGGAGCCTGTTTAGCGTAGCGCTCAAAGAGCAGCTCTGAGACAGGAAAATTATGAACTTCCTTCGAAAATAGTTAATTGAAATAAAATATTTAATTAGAATAATCAAAGGTTATTGTCAAAATACAGAGATAGCCTCGAAGCTGCTGGTGACCAAACTTAGAAGAAATCGATTCATATCGTAACAAATCCTTCCAGGAAATGACTTATAGAATAGGGTACGAGACTGGTTCTTGAAATTGTCTGCTTCCTCCTCACTGATCTTATTAGTATTCAAGAGGATTACGACACGTTATTAATAGACCCTTGCCATTATAACCTTTCCGCATCGGTAATGTTGATGCAAGAGCTATGCTCTGGCCAAAGGAATCTGAAACAACGAAATAGATTTCGAGGTATCGCTTTTAACTCTCGGTTCTCGTGTTCTGTGTCAGACTTTGTCTTGAGAGAGAGAGAGAGAGAGAGAGAGAGAGAGAGAGAGAGAGAGAGAGAGAGAGAGAGAGAGAGAGAGAGAGAGAGAGAGAGAAAGTTTTCTAATCAAAAATGTTTGGCAGATGCTAGCAGCTTATCAGAGATTTTCTTACAGGGAGAAAGCCAACACAGACAGACAGACATACACAGAAAACCTGACTGGCGTGAGTTGGTGTCATCTTTGGAACGAGTAAAATAAGATATTGTTTGATGTTTATCATGTATACTGCATTGCACTGCTAATTCTTTTATTCACTGACCTGTTTTAATAAGGGCAAAAATGATGGCTTAGAAATATTATCTAGATCATGAAGACTTTTGCTAAATTGCGCCAAAAATTCTTTAGTCTTAGGTTCATGTTAGAAGCTTCTTGCACAATACAGGTGCAAATATCCACTGACCGCTAAAATAATTCGTCAAAAGGTTTTCCACTACCACACACGGGACACTTTGAGTGGACGGGACTGGGCCGCATTTTCCCGAGATGTAGCCCTGAAAAATTCGGGACGCATTATCTCAAAAACTAACCATAGGATTATCTTGAAAATAATCTCATTATGATTCCCACACCTAAGATTCACTGGATAGGTGAACGTAACCTAACCTAACTTAACATAACCATAGCAGAAAAAAAACCGGTATTGGTGCAATACTAGCATACATCTCTGGGATTTGTGACTGGGCCATTAAGTGGCCAACCAATAAAATAAACAAAAATGGAACACACGTTTGTATGAAAGACCACAGACGGCCACTAACAGTGGACGAAACTAAAATAGCGGATACAAAGGGGCTGCCATGTCTGTTTCTTACCCACACCACTGTACAAGGTAGTGGCCAACCACCTTTCACTAAAAGTGTTCCGCGTGCGGCCAACCTAGTATGTCTCGAGTGTCTGTGGAATATGGTTGGAGGTTGTTAGGAGATAGGCAGTGCAGTGAAGCTTACAACCTAACATGTTATGAAGAAAATGAAAGTAGATAAATATGAAACCTTCTTAAGACACATCCTGTCCCACCCTAAAAGGGGAAAATGGTA
>NC_087219.1:54924876-54999876 GCF_015104395.2 Macrobrachium nipponense | reverse complement strand
TAACGTTATTATTCTATGAAATGACGTTTATATATGTGTATATAAATATATATGATATATAGATAATATATATATATATCATATATAATATTAGATATAATAGAATATATAATATTATACATATATCCTTACAGATATAACTCTTTAAGGATATCTGTAAGGATATCTGTAAGGATATTGATACCCTTACAGATATCACTCAGATTGTGCAAATATTTATATAGAACAAGCCTCGACCAATGCCATGTAAATCATACCTCTTTAAAATAAATCAAATAAATAAATATATATATATATATATATACACACACAAAGTATGTGTGTTTTGATTTTGCGTTATTGGTTTTTCTACTTTCTCTCAGTCTGGTCACTAACAAATGAACATCTTATTTGAATAGGCGTGTTTTACACACACACACACACACACACACACACACACACACACACATATATATATATATATATATATATATATATATATATATATATATATATATATATATAATATTAAAGAGGTATGATTTACATGGCATTGTTCGAGGCTTATTCTATATAAATATTTGCACAATCTTAGTGATATCTGTAAGGATATTGACCTGTAATTACTTCATTTCTAGTGACTGTCCGCAGAACCGCTAAAAGCCGCTTATACTATTAGTACAGGAATTTACTGACCGCTTCTTTTACAAGCAACACGATGAGTTTGGGTCATACCGTACTGTTAACCATTAACTGAAGTCTCGAGTGGTATTTGTAATCTTGTAACTGAAGCTTTAATAACAATCGTAAGATTGCCGTCACTTATTGATGACGTTTTTCAGCGAATCTTTGAAGCTTATGGCTACTTAATGGACATCACACAAAGCACTGAATCTAAGGATACCTTCTCTAGCGACTCTTTTTGGAGGTCAAAAGAGCGAGGAAAGGGATTATAATGCTATTTCTGACCATAAAAGCCCGAGACTAAAAGTGGGAAAGTGATTGACACGAGTGTTAAGGTGGCTGTTCCTGACGCAGGCGCTCTCTATCACGAGAACGAATGCTGATATATATAATCTTATAATAAAGCTTCATTGTTTGATCGCCTCTTTCTTTTCATGCCTTCTTTGATTGGGCAGGAAGACCAACCCTAATTATTTGTTGAAACTTTTCATGGCGTTGGTATTGTGGCGCCAGTTTTAGTAGACATAAATGAATTAATCAGTCATGACTTTGGTCTGCTTTCAGGCTTGCGAGTTCACTAAACATGCCCAAAATCGTCAATATTCGGAAGCTGATACCTCCCTAAATATTCTTTTATCAGCAAAATTTGCATATTGTTTCTTTTGCCTCAAAAGAAACAATATACAGTTTCCTGCGTTCTCCGAGACACGTTAAAACTTTTTTTTATGCCATTCAGCATTGAATTCAGTCCGCGCTAAGCTGGAAAGGGTATCAGAGATTGATCTGCGTTGATTTCAGGCGGCTCTTGAAATAAATCGTGCACATGCAAAGTGGTTCAGATGACATCTGTTAAATTCTACGTAATTTCTATGAAAATGTCAAAAAGTTGATATATTCAGAAATAACGCTACCTTTCAGACTATGAGAATATTTTTTGCATGGTCAGTTTCAATGGTTTTCACGAACAATAAGAGTTACACATCTTAAATAACACAATCAAACTATCATACTACTGTGGATTTACTTTCCCATTAGCATTATTCGTAAGTAGTCGCTAGACTAGTGGTTTTCGCGATCGGCTGCCAATCCACGTGGTCCGAAGTTCGAATCTCGGCTCGGCCAACGCGGAATCAGAGGAATTTAGTTCTGGTGATAGAAATTCATTTCTCGATATAGTGTGGTTCGGATCCCACAATAAGCTGGTAGGTGACCAATTGGTTCCTAGCCACGTAAAAATATCAAATCCTTCGGGCCAGCTCTAGGAGAGCTGTTAATCAGCTCAGTGGTCTGGTAAAACTAAGATATACTTAGCTTTATGAGACCCAAGAGTCATATTTCCAGGATTTCAGGACTCGTCTGAAGAATTTGATCCTTACAAAAACGTTAAAAGGGGGAAACAACACATACAAGAAATTATTACAAGCGAAGCGAAGTCACAACTGGAAACGGGCACATTTCTGGCGGCCCGGCACGACCCGGCCTGACCCGGCCAGCCCAAGCCAGCCCGGCCCTAGCGCTATTTCAAATGCTAATATCTCCAAAAGTATTGAAGATAAAGGAAAAATTCTTGCGTCTTTAAAATTTCATCCCATATAAGAGTTATTTTTAAAATATTATAAATTCACATTTAAATAATGTTTTAATTATTGCACTATAATTTTCTAAAATTTGATGATTTCAGCATCGATAGTTTTCTCGAATTCTAGGCTTAATTAAACTATGTCTTCTCATCTCCGCTATGAAGAATTATTTCGCATTGCATCGTTTTTCATATTATTAGCAGTTTGAAGTTGGAAGACTATTGGAAATGCAATGAACGATAATGTTTATGTAGCAGAGTTTACAAAGATACCTAGTTGACCATTTTATGGTTTAACTTTTAGCTTCTCGAGTTATCGTCTTTAGGGAGTCCTAGAGGTAATTATAAGAATCCTGGTTTGAGAAGCATAACGCTACAATTCCAAAGACTCCAGTAGGGAAAGAAGCCAAGTAAAGAAAAGGATATGGGAAGTAAAGAATAAACTATGAACTATAAATTCTATAAATAACAAAAATAAATAAGATAAACATAACAATTGAGATATCCAACAGAACACAATAGTCCAATAACAGATAAACTATGATGTGACTCTTTTATCAACAGCTAAAAAAACCATTTCTTTAAGACCTGACATGAATATTGTGATCAGACATGCAAGTGAAGCATATAGGCTGTTTGATCCTAGAACAAATTGTAAGTCAGGCGAGAGAGCATTTGAACAATACAACACAATACTGCCTGAAGTGAAGATCATACAAGAAGAAAGCAAAGTTATAAAAGAACTAAAGACTCTCCTATTCTGCAGGAACTACGATACTGATGAGAAAACCATACACGACAATTATTATAAAATATAAGAAGCAACTTATTAAGAAAACGTACAAGGGCCAGCCAGAGGGAATCATCCCTGTGGAGGGCTGTACATAAAATCAAACAAATGAAACAAATGAATTAACCAAATTCAACATCTCGACCATTTAGCTACAGTCTAGGAAGGACCATTCCACAATGCAGTCACTACAGAAATAAAACTTTTAAATAAAAAAAAAATTTAAAAAACTGAGCTACTGAGCCTCACAGATGACAAGGCCAGACTTAGAATTAACTGCATATCTAGTACGCTGGTATAGTGGTTACTGTCGTGACATACCACTCAGATGTCGCGGGTTAGCGTCTCCCCAAGGCCGTGAAAAACCACTGGTTTTGTATCATGATCAGTTACCGCTGCAGTGTGGAGTCTGCGATGGGAAGTTGAAACAAACATTCTTTGGAAGCTTGAATTCCAAGTCAATGGCCCCTGTGCGCTTGTTCCTTGTGAATAGGTTTCACCTACTGGAAAAATAATAATAATAATACATGATGGATGGTATAGTCTGGACAGATCTAATTGCAAAGGATGATCAGGAGTACGAAATATCTCCAGAAGCATGAACACTAAGCTAACTGTACGACTGTACTATATTAATATAACACTTATGAATAAATTCATCAAACTAACTCTTTGTCCTGCAGTTAAAGATGCGAGTCAGTTGCTGAAGCAAAAGACCAAACAAGAGAACGATAATCAAAACTTGGATGAATAAAAGCTTTGAAATATTCCTCAAGATAGACAGGTCCCCAGAAATCACGTAAAAACTTTCTTAGAATGAAAAATAAAATGCAGGAAGAAGCAGAGCTGGACGTTCAATACATGAAGTGATGAGCCTTTAGCACTATAATAGATTCACATCAACCGCGCATTTGATGTCTAGGTCAGTCCCTTACGACGCTCCTGATTGGCTGTTGATAAGCCACTCACAGGGCTGGAAACTCTCAGACTGTCTCGAGAGTTCATACCTCTCCTGAGGGATACTTTTGAAAGATGTATCCCTCAGGAGAGGTGGAACATAGATCCTACCCATTTGAACTATCGAGAGAGACTGAGAGTTTCCAGCATTGTGACTAGCTTTTCAACAGCCAATCAGGAGTGTCGTAAGGGACTAGCCTAGACATCAAATGCACGGTTGATGCTGTAAGTGATATCCCACCTGCGGAAATATAATCTGTAAGCATATCTTAGTTTAACTAGACCAATGAACTCTCCCAGGGCTGGCCCGAAGGATTTTATATTTTTACGTGGCTAGGAACCAATTGGTTACTTAGCAACGGGAACTACAGATTATTGTGGGATCCGAACCACATCGAGAAAATAATTTCTATCACCAGAAATAAATTCCTCTGATTATGCATTGGTAGAGCGGGGAATCGGACCCAGACCCTGAGATCAGTAATTGAGCATGCATCCGACTCGTCCAGCGAGGAACTACTGTAATCTATAAAAAAAAACAAAAACAAAAAGCAACATTTTTTTTTAATATAATCCGTAAAAAAAAAAAAAAAAAAAATAAAAAAAAAAAAAAAAAAAAAAAACAGATAAAAGCGTGAGAATGAAGGAAGTATTATTGATGAGACAGATTACATGGAGAATTAGTATCTTTATTGAAAAAAAAATAAAATAACATTTAAAAATGAATCTCTTCATATTTTATCATCATCTTCGGCAATCTGATTACTTTAAAAATATTAATAGAAGAAATAATTTGAGTAACAAGAATATCTGGATATCTGAATGGAAGAGTAGGTAGAGGAAGTGGTCGAACCTATTTCTTTGATATACTGAACTTGTCTGTACTACAGGCTCTTCAGTCAGATATCTCGGGAATATAACAGAAATTAAGAAACATGAGCCTGATACGGTTTTTAGCACAGAAAGGTGCCAGTGAACGTTCGTCATATCACAAATGCTATCTTATTCCTAACAATGCAAAAAAAATCTCACGGCCAGTCACTGTAATGTATACCATTATTATTATTATTATTATTATTATTATTATCATTATTATTATTATTATTATTATTGCTAGTTGTCATTCCTCTATTTGCCTGCTCTATTGACTGGACTGATAATGTTTGGGTGAACAAAATAATCGTCTTCTATACATGAATGAATATGGAATAATAGTGTTTGGTATGATTCCTATGCGACATACAAAAATGTATTAATAGCTATCAAATTTGAGGAAATGGCTTCACGTACCTTTCCACTTCCCAAGTAAAGTAATTCATCCATTTACCTCTTCTAATCTCACCAAACAAATACAAGAAATCTTCATGAACGCAAAAATCCTAACAAAAGACGCCATTCGTCTGGGCAAAATTCCAACCAATTCTCACGTCCTCCGAAACTGACGGAGGAACCTCACGTTCGAGATACGAAACTTTTGGCCGTCCTTCGCGGGTGTCGTGTAGGGAACTGGGTTTCCTTAGCCGAAACCCGAGAGACTTCAAAGCCACGGAACCGTCTTATCTGATTTCTGGGGAATATTACACGTTGCCTGCTTCATATTAGACTCCCGCGAGAGAGCTCTCACTTTGCACCCTTCTGTGAAATTCATCTGGGTTCACCCGTCGCGTCGTCGCCAATGGATTGAGTTCCATAGAATACTCGGAACTCTTGGGCTGCCGATCGCGTGAGTCCTTTTGGTTAATCTGCAGATAATTTAACATTCTTTAAATGGTTGCTAATATCAACGACGTTATATCATATTTGGTCACATGTTTTCCTGAATGCGATAGAACAGAGCCAGTTGCTTGGTACAGTGAGGAAAGTGGAGTACTTTTCATAGAAAGAGAAAAAACACACTTAAATTGGTCTCTATATTCTTTTTACTATATCATATGCATCATACTAGACACCATAATCTTTCACATTTATTTATATATTTATCACTATTATTACATTGGCCCAATTTCAGTCCTGGGAGCTTGTAAACAGAGGAATAAAACCAGTAATAATAATAATAATAATCTACAACAACTATGTTGTCTACACATATAAAAATCTATGCAAAGTTATCGTACGCCGTTGATAATGAGAGCTTTATTTGAAGATTTTTATATATGTAAACCAGGAAAGTTATTGTGGAAATACTTCTAAATTTCATTGTACATATCATCATCATCATATTAATAATGATCTATAACAATAAAATCCCAGAGGATCTGATAATGTTAGTCCTCCCCCCGGGTGGCAGTAAGGGAGACATAACACAGCCACCCACCCCCTGCAAAATGGTTTGTCCGCCTAGGTTGGGGTGGATAGAAAGGGGATCAGAAGGATAAGGGAGACAGCAGCCCCGGGTTCCCACGCTTGTAGGCGTGTGAACAAGTTCGTAATAATAATAATAATAATAATAATTTATTTCACCTGAGAGACTATATAGTAATATAGCCTTATCTTTACTTCAGATAATTTCAAATTTCCTGTACAACACCCGATCCCAACGATATAAACCAGTATCCATCACCAAACTATTGCTTAAATAATACAAATAGATAAAGAGTGTTGCAAATATTTTTTACTTAAACTTAAAGTGTTATTATCACATACTCTGACTAACGGGCTAATACTTGCAACTGATACTTTGCTGGATCTCGTCAAAGTTTTTGGTTGTTAGACTACAGAACTTTAGGAAGTCAGTAAAGTCCTCTGTATAATAGTTGATTTAGCTCAAATAATAATAATAATAATAATAATAATAATAATAATAATAATAATAATAAATCTATCTATAATACTAAAATCCGAGCGGATCTTGTTTGTCATATCCCGGGTGACAGTAGGTAAGGGAACCTATTTGTCCGCCCCGGGTAGGGGCGAGGTTGGCAGGGAATCGGGAGGGTAAGGGAGACAGCAGCGCCGAGTTCCGTCGCTCGTAGCGCGCGCCAGCAAGTTCGTGATAGTTATAAAATGGTAGATGGAGCAGTTGATTTAACTCTGTAATTGGTGAGGTCTGACGATACAATAAAAAAAAAAGGCTATAGAAATAAGAGAGCTGACCGCAATTGACAGACTAAAACGATGAATAATTAGTCAATGCTTTATCATTTTCATATTATTTTGTGTTTTGTATCATATACAAAGCGGCGTAAGTTTGCTATACTTTGGACTCTTATGCAAATGATGCTTAGTTGCGCTTGATAACCTTAATTGGGAAGATAGAACGCATTAAATATCAGGTTTCTATTCCGTTTTGTATTACCTTCAGTGAAAACAGACGCGCCTCATTTGTCTTTTAATGAATAGAGAAACATTTAAAAGAGCCATTACCGCACTTGCATTTCGGTTTTATAATGACTCCTTCGCTGTTGCGAGAGCACCAAACATGGGATCTGACGATGTTGTTGCAATTTGCAGGTGGGGCGAGTGTTATGGAGATGGCGCCAAGGTCATGATCGCTTTCGCAATCCTAAGGATGCTGTGAACAACCCGAAACTCAGTCTGTGAACAGCAGAAGTCCCGGACTTTTAGACAGAACCAAATGATGCTGTGAATCGCCTCTTGACTTTTCCCATCGGAGATTAGGACGATGATCCTCGTTAAGAAAAGTTCTTTAATGACCAGGTGAACAAATCCCTCTTCCCGAAAGACTTGCAGAACTTTGTGTTGTCGTATCGAATCTTCAAGGACCTGTCCACCAAGAAAATGACCAGGACCTCCAAGGATACTCGTCTCTTCGCGCCATTCACCAATGACTGCGGTAGGATCTGCCTCGTCGTGGTCTTCCTGGGCTTTCTGACAGGTGAGTGAAAGCTTCGGATTTTTAATGTGTCTGTCCCATGTTTTAATACCGGAGAAATATCAATTGGGAATGTGAAATTCATACGGAGACATAGAGAGAGAGAGAGAGAGAGAGAGAGAGAGAGAGAGAGAGAGAGAGAGATACTTGTCAGGTAAAATTTTCACATTTCACATTGTCATGGAAGACACGCTACGCCGGAAAATATGGCTCCAGTGAACAAATGTTGTAAATTACATTAGCTGCTGTGTTCTTGAATCTAAGGATGATTTCCTCACAGCTGGCGAGGTGCCGTTACAAAGAAAATGACACGTAAAAAATATTCGAAAACGACAACACATTAGTGTCTAATCCATAGTTTTCGAGGCTGCTGAAATGAATAGTGACGCTCCTGGTGACTTTCAAGTCCAGGTTCATCTCTGATAGAAACCGGAAGGAGAGGCCGACAGTAAAAATAACTGAAAATAAACAGATATTAGTGTCTAATCCATAGTTTAGAGGTCACTGAGATGAATAGTGACGTTCCTGATTTGGCCTTTATTTCCAAGTGCTGCCCCGCTAGGATGGGGTTGAGAAAGGGGTGGGAGGGAGGGTAATATGTAAAAATAACTGAAAACTACAGATATTAGCACCAAATCCATAGTTTTCGAGGTTGCTGCGATGAATAATGACCCACCCAAAACTCTTCAAGTCCAAGTTTAGCCCCAATAGGAAGGGGGGTGGGATGAAAAGGAGTGGGAAGCTGGTGAAAAGTAAAAATAACCAAAAAATACAGATATTAGTGTCTAATCCACAGTCCTTGAGGTCACTGAGATGAATAGTAACACTCTCAATGCCCTTAAGTCCAAGTTTAGCCCTGATTGGAAAGGGGGCTAGAGAAGAGGTGGGAAAGTGGTGACATTTAAAAATAACCAAAAACTACAGATATAAATTAGAATCTAATCAGTAGTTTTCAAGGTTGCTGGGATGAACAGAGACACTCCTGATGCCCTTCAAGTCCAAGTTCAGCCCCAATAGGAAGGGGGTTTTAGAAGTGGTGACATGTAAAATGTCAAAAATGCTGGACAATGTAACTGAAGCAACTATTTATAGAGGAACGAACAGAGAGAGAGAGAGAGAGAGAGAGAGAGACGACGAGAGAGAGAGAGAGAGAGAGAGTGAGTTTATCGTATATATATAAGTATAAATATATATATATATATATATATATATATATAATATATATATATATATATATATATATTATTCATTCTTGATTGGGACAGTATTCTCGCATTTTGATAGCAGTAAAGCACTTTCGCAACTGATGATAGATCAATTTTAGTCGGTTTAGATAAGGAGCAATATCAGTCATGCAATGATAATGGAACAATATTAGTCACTGTTAATCAGGGAACAATATCGATTACACTTGACAGGGAAACAATATAAGTGGCATTTTGCCTGGACTTAGTTCTATTCTGATTTAACAGCATTCACCTAAGGCACAGTACAGAATCATAAACAGATAACAAGGACAAGTCATTGTTCAAATTTTACTTGGAACAAGTAGGTAATACCTACACCTACTCGCAGAGAAAATGGTAGTTATACAGGGCATGGACAGTTGAACACACATTTGAAAGCCATAAGCCATCACTCAAACTCAGCACACACACACACTTGACTGGAAAGGAGTACTGCTCCCATTTGACATCAAGACAGAAATGGTATCTCCCACAAATGACTGATGGGACACTTCAAACTTTAGGAATGTAATCACTCTCGATAAAGACACGACAGGATTCATTCTTAATTGCGATACATCACTATTCACACTTTATAGTGATACAATCTCCTTATACCTCTCTGGGAGACAGGGGAATAATATTGTACAGGACGGTGGTAATACGAAGCTAACTACTCCGATGTCAATTGCTTTAACTAAGGTTACAAATACAAAAATAGCCTAACTGGCACTTACTCTGGGAACGGTGGCTCCAATTAACAGCATAACCAACACAATTATACCGGGTGTCCATAAAGTCCCAGTACCATTACAAGTATTTATTGCTCAGAAACCGTATAACATGGAGTAATGCAATTTTTTGTAGAATGTTCTACATTTCCTCAAGTTTACATTAAGACCACTTCATGCAATAGATTCCACATGTCCATCTCCATTTGCCCTCACAATGTCGAGACGATAGTCCTCCTCCCTCCATACGCGCTGCAGCATATCAGATACGTAAACTGTTTGGACAACTTAACAATGCGTCTACGAAGTCTGGCAAGATCATGAAGTGTGTGTGTGTGTGTGTGTGTGTGTGTGTGTAGGAGTGTTGGAAAATGATGGCGCAACTAAACTAACTCACAACATACACAATTACTTAGGTATGCCATAAACATGTTCCTCAGCCGTTCAGCAATTAGCCAACACCACCACACGAAAACTCTCCCTTCTCTTCTTCGTGGGAAATCTGCCGCTATCGAACTTACCCACAAAAGTATAGCACCTCCTACAAGTGCTTTATAAGGTAAAGGCACTATAAAGGTGCGTCCACACGGTCGAACAATGTCTGACGGACAAACAATGTTACCATATCATAGGCGAAGTAGGATGACGTCATAAGCGTTGAAACGATGGAAGTAGATATGGCAACAAACAGTGGTACCAGATGAGGTTGTAGACCACTGATTTTACTCCGCTCACAAGGCCAAGACCGGCAGACAATTGTTAATTGGTAACAATGTTTGTCCGCCGGACATTGTTCGACCGTGTGGACGCACCTTAACAGTCGCACTTGAGGACGGAACACTCACGCTTCATAAGTCACCTCGTCACATGCAAGAGAGCTGAGCTAGTTCTCTAACGACAATTATCTGAAGAAGGAATCTGACACCATCCTTTTCCTAAGACGATGCAAATCACCAGCAATGAAGCTTCCCTCGGAAGAGTAACACAACTTTCACCGTCGCTCAAATCATTATCATCATCGATATCCTTTTGTTTGTCTTAACTGTTTCAACTTCAGTTGTTCTTGTCGATGTACACAAAAATACCAGAGACAGTAATGCCTCTTTTAAAAACCCTTCTTCTTCTTTGCAGAACTTGGCACGTGGTTGGCCATCCCTAAAAGATTCCTTTCACAGACTTTGAAATTTGTTAAATTCCTAAAATACTTTTAGTTTCTACATAGTCAAAACACATTGTTGTGCTCTCAGTCTAATGAGCAAGAGAGAATTCATTAATAATAATTGCTGTCGATTCCATTGTTCCGGCTTTAGAACAAAAGATTCCTTCAATTTTACAGGTGTGGACGACTGCACAGATAGATCGTGGGCGTTTGCTGACGGCGAGTAAACATTTTAACACGACAGTATTCAAATGCTTCGTAACTTGTTCTCCTTTATTGCTTATTTGTGTTCAGTACCATTAAGCCTTCGATACTGAGACTCCAGTTTATCATATGGACTAATTGTTCGTCCAAACAAAAGCTAAGCATAAACATTCTCTTCATCCGTTATCTTTTTTTTTTCTATTCAGAGTCTTAAGATTTCTTGATACTTCTTCCGGACGCCCCTGTCGTCAAAGGGGATATGCAGTTGTCATTCCACTCTTATATTGCATTATTATACTTACTGAAAAAGAAACCGACAAAATTACTGTGTATAACGTGTTTACTGATAAGTATTTCCATTTTATTTAACTTAACTCTCGAGTACTTTCAGGCCCTATCTGTGGCCCTTTTTCAAGAAATGTATAGGTTGCCAGCCAGGGTAGAGACCCAGCAGTCTTCTTTTGAAAAACGGCCACAGATAGGATCTGAAAGTACTCGAGTGTTGAGTCAAATAAATGTAAATGGTTATAAGAAAACACGTTATACGCAGTAATTTTGTCGGTTTCTTTTTCAATCTTCGGAAGAAAACTGAAAGAAGTTTTTGTTTGGTTCATTATACTTAGTTAATAATCGTCAAGCGCTCCAGAGGTTAAAGTCCTGGGTCGTATGACATTCGGACAATATTCCCAGAGTGAGTCAAGTTAGACTAATTAGTAATCAAAAGTTATATTCTTCATTTAAAGATAATTTTATCTTATACGTTTTGCCTTTATTTCCGTCCCGTCACATTTTAATTTCATATTCTGAGTGAAATGAAAATAAATTAACACGTTGGCTTACAGGCCTCACTGTAGCCCACTGTCACTCGCGCTAGACGTGATAAGGGAGCAATATTAATCACTTTAGAAAAAGCGAACAATATCATTGACACAGCATCAGTTCCTTTCCACAAGGGTACAATTTCATTAACCAATAATAGGGATACAAAAATCTTTCACAAAATGAAGGAAATATAAGACAACAATGTTTCTTATGAGTGTTACCTATAGGGCACCCTTCAGTTGGAAGACGCTCTAGAGGTAACACTAACAAGAAACATTGTCATCTTAGGCTGTATCACCTCTTTTTAACCGAAGTTTGGACCAGCATATTTGTATAAACAGTCAAAATGAAAGTCGGATACTTGTACCACTCCGCTTTTTATTTTTTTTTAATTTCATTTACTGGATCAGAACAGAACTATACTCTGTTTTTTTTTCCATCTGTCCTCCGCCTGTGGTGTTTGCGTATGGTAACACTGCGTCCCGGGATTTAGATAGTTACATTCAGCTTACATTCAACAATAATAATAACCTTATTTCGAATATTAACGGTGTAATTCGCATACTGTAAATTATTAAAACACTTTTCAGTTGCAAATGTACACCCAGATATCCTTTTATTTACCTAAAACTTACACATAGCGTAACTATTTAAAGCCCAGGACGCAGTGTTACCATGCGAAAACACCACAGGCGGATGGACAGATGGAAAAAAAACAAAGTATAGTTTCCAGATTGTGGGAGACGTGACACATTAATAAACGTGAACAGAATGTCTTTTTGTAAAAAAAAAAAAAAATAGAGAGAGAGAGAGAGAGAGAGAGAGAGAGAGAGAGAGAGAGAGAGATTGCGGAGATGTAGAGTAAAATAAAAAATAACTGGTAGATAGATAAGGAATAAACAAATAAGCATTTTCGAACATGAAGTTAAGTTATTAAGGTTTCAAACGTTTAAAGTCACAATCTGATTACGGTAAGTTCTATCGCATAAGGCCAATGAATCCGAACGCATGATTATGAGTCATCGAATCTACGATAGACTTTGACTGGCTCTGTACTTGTATAGCCTCACAGAATTGGGTATTACAAGATTAGGAATGAACTTCATCCTTCGAAAAGGAACAGTTTTACAGTTTTAGTTAGATATATCTATATGGAAAGAGGCGTTGGTTAGATAAAACGACTAGTTCTGAAAACCCCAGTGCACCCGTTGATGATCGAGTCTAACAGCAGGAAGTGATTACGTACCACGGTGGTGAGTTTTGCGTTGACTTCCGCTGAGAAATCTTTGTTCCGCCCTTGCCAAGAGTAAAGCGGTATTTTCGACCTTATGGCTGAGGTAATAAAGAGCAAAATGCATATCTCCGTTATCTGTATTTCCGGCCTTCTGTGTTCGTGGAATGCAAACCTCAGCCTATGTATCTCTGATGGGCGGTGCCATAATGCACGGGTTCGTCATTCGGATTACGCTAGGAGAGTACGCAAGACTAAGTTCCTTGTCCATGATCAGGGCTCTAGTGTAGTATTCTGGACCGAACTCCTTTGGTACGGCCACGAAAGGAAGCCAAATAGCCCTCGCTCTAATTAAAAAGAATTACCCAAGGACCTCTAAAATAATAACACTTGAAAACAGATTTCATCGCAAACAGCGGAAGGAAACGCAACACATGTGGGAGACAGACTACGACCACTTTCTTCCGAGTCCCAGACCTTTCTTCCTCCGAAGACAGAATATTTCAAAACCCGAAAAGGGGCAAAAACAGAAGAGCTGATGCTGAGAGGAAAAACATTTTCTCTCTCTCTCTCTCTCTCTCTCTCTCTCTCTCTCTCTCTCTCGACAGTCCGAATTTCTTCTTCTTCCTCTTCTTCTCTCAGAAGGTTCGTCTTGGTGCCGGGTGGGTTGTGGTGCTGTGTTGTGTTGTGAGAGTAAAGAAATGTTATTGACACTTTCATTGTGGGTAACCGCTAGCCAGTCTCGAGAGTGGTTCGTACACGTCAGGAAAAGGGACGCTCACGTGCAGGCGTTCCGTGCGCGCATATTGTAGAAACGCGCACGTCACTAACATCCAAATTCCCGCGCACGTTCGAGTACGACTTCATAAGTTTACGTGCAGGCATGTCGAGCGTACATAAAATGATACAGGACTATATAATTTAGTTCCACGTACGTTCACTTGCAGACGTACCCGTTGCAAATACGTGCAACGGGTTTAAGTACGGGCACACAGGTTTTGCGAAATTTCACGTGCAGGTATACTGTAAATGCACGTTGTAAAAAACATAAATATCACTGAATTCTCTGTTCGACCATATACAGACTTAACATATTGGTAAACTTTGCTAACCAATATGTACGTGCAGAGGCCGTGCATAAATAAAAATGCACATAACTGTATTCCTGATAGGTTTACGTGCCGACACATTTCACTGACACACTGTGTTAATAAGTACTTTACGTATTACCTCGTTTTTATAAGCAAGGATGGAGAGAGAGAGAGAGAGAGAGAGAGAGAGAGAGAGAGAGAGAGAGAGAGAGAGAGAGAGATTCTGAAACGAAACTATCAAACAATATTATCTACCCTGACTAATTTTTCATCTTTCCCGTTCATGTTGCTAAATTGAATTCTCCCATTCTAACCATAGCTAGGCTATATTTATCCTTTTGAAAGTAAGGTTGAAAAACACTTTAGATAAAAATAGATTTGAATGTAACTTTCTAAAAATAATTCGCTATTAAATATAATTGGATCCTTTCTAAGGATGATAGCTACCTCCTGAAAAAGCGTCCAGAAGCAGACCTATTAAATGGGCATTAGAATACTGCAATTAGCCTACTTTTGTCGTAGTTAAATATATCTTAGTTTAACCAGACCACTGAGCTGATTCGACCACCGGATTGGTAGCCGAGCATGAAAACGTAGAATAAGAAGCATTACAGCGCCTCGGTGGCGTGGTCGGTATGGTGTTGGCGTACCACCTCGGTGGTCGCGAGTTCGATTCTCGGGTTCCATTGAGGCGTGAGAGATGTGTATTTCTGGTGATAGAAGTTCAGTTACTGTTGCAGTGTGTGCAGTGGGAGGTTGAAACCAACATTCTTTGGAAGCTTGAATTTCAAGTCATTGGCCCCTGAGTACTTGTTCCATGTGGATACGTTTCATCTACTGAAATAATTAATAAAATAATAGCAATGGTTACCCAGTAACAGTGGTTATGCTATTTACAAATTATTATTATTATTATTATTATTATTATTATTTTTTTTTTTTTTTTTTTTTTTTTTTTTTTTTTTTTTTTTTTTTTTTTTTTTTTTTTTTTTTTTGTTCTATCACAGTCCTCCAATTCGACTGGGCGGTATTTATAGTGTGGGGTTCCGGGTTGCATCCTGCCTCCTTAGGAGTCCATCACTTTTCTTACTATGTGTGCCGTTTCTAGGATCACACTCTTCTGCATGAGGCCCGGAGCTACTTCAGCCTCTAGTTTTTCCAGATTCCTTTTCAGGGATCTTGGGATCGTGCCTAGTGCTCCTATGATTATGGGTACGATTTCCACTGGCATATCCCATATCCTTCTTATTTCTATTTTCAGATCTTGATACTTATCCATTTTTTTCCCTCTCTTTCTCTTCAACTCTGGTGTCCCATGGTATTGCGACATCAATGAGTGATACTTTCTTCTTGACTTTGTCAATCAACGTCACGTCTGGTCTGTTTGCACGTATCACCCTATCCGTTCTGATACCATAGTCCCAGAGGATCTTTGCCTGATCGTTTTCTATCACTCCCTCAGGTTGGTGCTCGTACCACTTATTACTGCAAGTAGCTGATGTTTCTTGCACAGGCTCCAGTGGAGGGCTTTTGCCACTGAATCATGCCTCTTTTTGTACTGGTTCTGTGCAAGTGCCGGGCATTCACTTGCTATGTGGTTTATGGTTTCATTTTTCGTATTGCACTTCCTACATATGGGAGAGATGTTATTTCCGTCTATCATACTTTGAACATATCTGGTTCTTAGGGCCTGATCTTGTGCCGCTGTTATCATTCCTTCAGTTTCCTTCTTTAGCTCTCCCCTCTGTAGCCATTGCCAATTGTCATCGCTGGCTAGTTCTTTAGTCTGTCTCATGTATTGTCCGTGCATTGGTTTGTTGTGCCAGTCCTCTGTTCTTTCTGTCTTTCTCCTGTCTCTGTATATTTCTGGGTCTTCGTCTACTTTTATTAGTCCTTCTTCCCATGCACTCTTTAGCCACTCGTCTTCACTGGTTTTCAGATATTGCCCCAGTGCTCTGTTTTCGATGTTGACGCAGTCCTCTATACTTAGTAGTCCTCTCCCTCCTTCCTTTCGTGTTATGTATAGTCTGTCCGTATTTGCTCTTGGGTGTAGTGCTTTGTGTATTGTCATTTGTTTCCTGGTTTTCTGATCTATGCTGCGGAGTTCTGCCTTCGTCCATTCCACTATTCCTGCGCTGTATCTGATTACTGGCACTGCCCTGTGTTTATGGCTTTTATCATATTTCCGGCGTTGAGTTTTGACTTGAGTATCGCCTTGAGTCTCTGCATATATTCTTTCCTGATCGTGTCCTTCATCTCTTGGTGTTTTATATCTCCTCCTTCCATTATTCCCAGGTATTTGTATCCTGTCTCATCTATGTGTTTGATGTTGCTCCCATCTGGTAGCTTTATCCCTTCAGTTCTCGTTACTTTGCCTTTTTGTATGTTGACTAAGGCGCATTTTTCTATTCCAAACTCCATCCTGATGTCTCCAGATACAATCCTTACAGTCTGGATTAGGGTATCTATTTCCTTGATGCTCTTACCATACAGCTTGATGTCGTCCATGAACATCAGATGGTTGATTTTGTTGCCTCTTTTCTTGAGTTGGTACCCGGCATCCATCTTCTGTAGTACTTTTGTCATGGGAATCATGGCTACTACGAAGAGTAGTGGGGACAGTGAGTCGCCCTGGAAGATCCCTCTCCTGATATTAACCTCTGCTAGTCTTATTCCAGAGCTTGTAAGTATTGTATTCCAGTTGCGCATTGTATTTTTGAGGAGCTGATGGTATTTTCCTCTGCCCCATATATTTTCAGGCATTCTATTAGCCATGTGTGTGGTATCATGTCGAAGGCTTTCTTATAGTCTATCCATGCCATGCTTAGGTTGGTTTTCCTTCTCCTACTGTTCTTCATTACCATTTTGTCTATCAGGAGCTGGTCTTTTGTGCCCCTACACTTCCTTCTGCAGCCTTTCTGTTGGTGGGGGATGGTGTTTGTCTCCTCTAGGTAGTTGTATAGCCTTTCACTGATGATACCTGTTAGTAACTTCCACATTATTGGTAGGCAGGTGATAGGCCTGTAGTTACTGGCTATATTTCCCTTACTCTTGTCTTTTTGTACTAAGGATGTTCTTCCTGTGGTCATCCATTTGGGTGCTTGGTGATTTGAGATACAATGCTGGAGTTGTTCTGCTATTCGTGGGTGTAGGGCCTTGAAGTTTTTGAGCCAGTATCCATGGACTTCATCAGGACCTGGGGCTTTCCAGTTTGGCATTTTCTTTAGTTGGTGTCTGACTGTGTCTGTCGTGATGTCTGTGAATCTTTGTTTTATTCTCCCTGTTTCTTCTTCCTTGACTTCCTGGAGCCATGTTGCATGTTTGTTGTGTGATACCGGATTGCTCCATATGTTTTCCCAGAGTCTCTTACTTGATTCGGCTTCAGGAATTTCTGGGTGGTTGTCTTCCCCTCTTAGTTGGCTGTATAGTCTTTTCTGGTTGGTTCCGAATAGTTTGTTCTGTTGGTATCCCTTATTCCTGTTCATGTACCGTTGGATCTTGTGTGCTTTGGCCTTAAGCTCTGTTTTACATCTTCTATTGTGTTGTTTAGTCCCTCTCTTGTACTTTGTATTTCTCGTTGAGTTCCTCCCTTGTTTTCTTGCTTCTTAGTCTTTTTTCTGCCATCTCTTTCAGTTTACTCAAGTCAGATCTCATCACCATGATTTGCTTTTCCAGGCGCCTTTTCCAAGGAGGTTGCTGTTTTGGTTTCTGTTGGGTTGGTTGTGACGGTGGTGTTGGTGTTCGAATCCCCATCAGTTCTGCTACTAATCTTGCTCCTGCATATGTCAAGTTATTTGTTTCTGTGATACTGGTGGTGTGTATTAGGCCCATTATTTCATTGACCTCACTTGTTTTCTCCCTTAATTTCTTGGTGTTGTAGGCTTTCATGGAGGGGATCTTTGTTCTCTCTGTATCTGGCTCCATCCATTGTCTAATCTTTTCTACCCATTCCGTCCTCTCTGTTACTTCGTCGGTGTTTCTTCGTGTGTCGTTGTTTGATACCTCATCCTCCCTGTCGTCTTCTGTGGCATCGTCTCTCAGTTCGTCTTCGTGTAATTCGTTGTCGTGTGACATTTCCCTTTCCAGTTCTTCTCTTTCTGTTGGGGAGAGCCAGTTCTTTTTCTTTATGTTCCTTACTTGGTCTGCCAGCCTCTGCTCTGTTTGGGGGGTGTTATTCCTCTCATTCCAGATGTTGACCAATCTTCTTCTATATCCTCTCTCCATATTTCCTTATTTTCTTCTCTTGTTCATTTCTTCCTTTTTGCCTCTGTAGCTCCAATCTCAGGCTGTTCATTACTGTCGTTGTGGTGATCAGTTGCTGGATGACGACCTCCAAGTACCTGACCGTCTTCCCCTACAATTGGGTTGAATACCTGGTTGCCGGACGAAGCTCCTCTGTTGCCAGAGGTTCCATTTACGTCGTTGTCGTTTATTCCATCATTTCTTTCCATCATTGCTGAGTTTTGCTATTTAACCCATAGCTGGACCCTACCCCATCAGGGATAGGTACTCATTTACAGCTGAGTAGACTGAGGAAATTATGGTAAAGATCCTTTCCCAAGGAATCAACGCGAGGAGAGCGGTCACCCATCCAACGACTGACCAGCCCCAATGTTGCTTAACTTGACTTAAGTCTATTGACGACCTAACCCACTCCTCCACGGCGCCACATATTATTATTATTATTATTAATTATTATTATTATTATTATTATTATTATTATTATTATTGATTATCAGAAGATGAACCTTATTCATGAAACTAGCCAGTAGAGCCCATTGCCTTGAAATTCAGACTTGCAAAGAATACATGTTCATTAGGAAGAAGTAAGAAGAAGTAAAGGGAAATACAGAAAGAAGAGATACCCCTATTTATCAAGAAATTCATAAACAGATGAAAACGCATCAGAATGCGAGAAAATTCGTAATACGAAAGTAATGCCTTCCATAAGAAACAGCAATGCTGTCGAGACACTTCGCTGACAATGCAAATTAAAATAGGGATGATGAATATTCTGAAGTGCCAAAGATAGCTGTGATATTTGAATCGCTCTTTGCAGACAGATTTGTAAAATTGGTGACGACAGATCATTTTTATATTTGAAATGAATCCAAGTTGGAAAAGAATTAACGTAAAGAACGTGACGAACTGTCATAACCACCACAGCCAGAATCTGGCGGGATGCTGCAGTATTACTCACTGTAATCCTGGCATTACACCAATGATACTGAAATGACGTGGCGTCACACGAGTAAGTGTCCCAGATTATCCTTGTGGACTTCACCTTCAGTGTTGTGGCGTTTCGGGTATTAAGAGGTGTCCCTTGATGGAAAGCCTCACTGCTTCGTAAAGGGAAGTAACAGGTAAATAGGTTTGCGTGTTATTAACTCAACTGGCGCTTCGCGCAGATGGAAATCACAATTCATTAAGAAATATTCACACGCCGAGGTTAATGGACTGTGGGGGACGATTTAATAAGATTTTTTTTTAAAAAGAGGCCTATTCTTAATGACTTTGCAAGAATCAATTTGTAAGGGATGTGAACAAAATTTGCGTATCATGTATGATCCATCATACATGATACGTTTACACCAGGCGAGTCGAGTCAAGACGAATCAAGACGATTCATGACTTCTTGAATCGCCATATTAATTCAAATGGGAGAGTTTACACCAAGCGAGTCGAGTCAAGACGAGTCACGACGATTCATGACTCCTCTTGAATCGTCACATTAATTCAAATGGGAGAGTTTATGCCAAGGGAGTCGAGTCAAGACGAGTCACGACGATTCATGACTCTTCTTGAATCGCCACATTAATTCAAATGGGGGAGTTTACACCAAGCGAGTCGAGTCAAGACGAGTCAAGACTCTTCTTGAATCGTCACATTAATTCAAATGAGGGAGTTTACACCAAGTGAGTCGAGTCATGCCGAGTCGAGGCGAGTCAAGGCGATTCAGAGTCAGTAACTCGGGAGGACCCATGTTTTCATCAGTCACGGCGAATCCGCTGAGAGGTGAGCACTACGAATCCTTTGGAAGATGGCCATTCTTTCCTCATCTGAAAGTGCACGTCGGTAATTGGTGTTTTGCTTTTTTATGTAGGGTGCAGCTAACTCCACTAACATCTTAAATAGCTCAGTTGTCATTCGGAAGAAGTCATAAAACTTCTTTGGATTGTTTATCAAGTCTGGGAATAGGATGTCCGAAGCTTCCAAAATCTGGCCTTCTAGCATCAATTCATGAATAAATCATCTTTGACGCCTACTACGCCCTATTGGGCTTGATTCTGACTCACCGACTCAGTCAGTAGGAACAGCGCTGATTCAACCTGACTCGAGCCATATGACTCGTCTTGACTCGACTCGACTCGACTGACTTGGTGTAAACGCAGCCTAAGGTGAATTGCTTCCTGCCCTTTGCTTTTCGTCAAGTTCACTTCGGTGGTCATTGCTGGTTGTCTAAGGTCTATATAACTCGGTTGCAGCTGGAAAACTGACCATAGTGAGGTCAGTCGGTAACGCTGCTGAACATGTTCCAGGTACATCTTTCTCAGTTTCATTGCAACATTTCAACATTACACATTCACACGTCTGACCACAATTAACTCAGAAACAAAATGAATGCCAGAAATACAATTTCCACGGCATATAAGTGGGGCGAACGAACTATTAAAGCAGGCCTGTACCGAGGGGGGCGCCGACCCCCTCCAAAATTTCTGAAAGTCCATATTTTCTGTTAACCAAAGTCAGTACTTTGAAAACTATCTAATCGGGTAGAAGTGCATAGACCGCATACCCAATTTTTCTTCTTAATATAACTGAAATAACATTTTCAAGTATTTTATCTTTATATACCCATATATGCAATGGCGTTTATAGAAGAAAAGGTCTAGTTTTGGGAAAACGACCTCCCCACAATAAAAAAATAAATAAATAAATAAAAAAACTGGATACGGGCTTGTAAAAGAGCTCACTCATCGTCTCCTGTCCCTCCAAGAACAGGAGAGTGGTGAGGACACTTGTTTATTAAAGATGAAAAACTATTGTAGATCTCATTAAAATCAGCAGCCCCCCAACCCCACTACCCCTTGACCGGCTGAACTTAAAAAGTGTCTAAACTTATGTTCAGCGCCTCCATTTAAAATGAAGGCTGTAGGCCGTACAAACCTGTACACATCGGAATAGCGAGTCCCACTTACTGATAAAATCTTGTATGGTCAACTACAGAAAAATATTAACATTGAAATACATAGCTTATTTGTAAATTGTACAAGATAAATTTTTTTTTTTTAAATCAGGTCAAATTCAGTGAAGTTTGGTAAAATTCATGTAATACTGTTAAAATTGTAAAATATTGCATATTTTCGCTAGTAAAAGATTAAAATTTTACCTTACGACATCCAAGCCGGTACCATAACAAGGGCCATAGCTGGGACTATCGTGTGACGTCTTACCTGAGAACTTCTCGCTAGGAATGAATTTTAAAAATCTGAACCTCTTGATAACAGAGAAGAACTTTCCGTAACTCCTACGGGACACTTGCAGTACACCTGAGATTATCACTTGACATAAGACCCCCTTTCCTCCTGCGTCGAATTCACCGGCGCTTACCGCAAGTTCGATGTTCTCAGTCTAACTTCTGGCTGGAGTCAGTCCTAAATCTACTATAGATTTGTGATTACCCGATACTTTCCTCTCTTTCCCCTGGTTCTGTGGAAATAATCCCTCTTCTTGGAAATTTGCGGCATAACGATGATTTATATTTTGAATGAACTCTAAGCCAGAAAGGTAAAATCGAATTTTGCAGTAAGCGTTGACGAATCGGATGCATTTTTTTTAGGTCTGAGATTTTTTCACCATAAATAGTTAAGAAAACTCTTGTAGTCGTAATATATGGATAAAGAATAGTAGTACTTATATATACTTTATATGTATATATATGTATAACTGAATCACAAAAGTTTGGAACGTGATAAATGCATAAATAAAGGTATAAGCCACGAAGGAAAGATAAACAACGGATTAGCTGAAAGATCTTTCGACTCAACGTCCTTTGCTAAGTAAGGGACGTTGATTCGAAAGATCTTGTAGAAACTCCGTTGTTTATCTTTCCTTCGTGGCTTATACCTTTATTTATGTATATATATACATATATTATATATATATATTATGTATATATTACATACAGCATAGATATAAATATATATGTGCTACTTTTCTTTATCCATATATTCCGATTATAAGCTTTCTTAGCTATTTATGCTAAAAATGCTCGAAGCTGTAAGAGAAAAAAAGAAAAAAAAACACTGGAATGAAAATGTTGCTCGGTGTTTTGAGAGAAGCTGGATTTCAACCGCAAATGTTGCCGTAGAAACCTTCCATAATCCTGCTTCCTGCTTTAATTCCAATTCCCATAAGACGAATCTTTACGTTACGTAATTCCCTCTCGGGCTCTCTCTCTTGCGAATTTCACGGTGCAGAGACGACGCTCTCGGAAAAGGGCGCTTTGTCTCGCCATTTATATGGCTAAATTAATTCATCGTGTGATCCCTGATGGCTTTATAGCGCCTCAGTGGCGTGGTTGGTATGGTGTTGGCGTGCCACCTCGGTGGCCGCGAGTTCGATTCTCGGTCATTCACTGAGGGGTGAGAGAAGTTCTGGTGCTAGAAGTTCACTCCCGACGTGGTTTGGAAGTCACGTAAAGCCGTTGGTCCCGTTGCTGAATAATCACTGGTTCCATGCAACGTAAAAGCACCATACAAACAAACTGATAGCTTTATATTTAGATTTATTCGTGCTACTGAAATCTCTGATGTGAATAAATCTAAAATTGTATTAAGTAGTTCAACAGTCTTCGCCCCCATCAGTTACAAAGCTCATTTCAAATTTATTCGCCTACGTTCTCTGGGAAACATAACACTAACACAAGATTTACTTGTCCTTCGATCCCCGATGCATTTAAAAGTATAAGTAACATCACTTTTCTCCCAGATGTTGATGTATCTCATGCCTCTATATTTATATAAATTTGCCTGAGGTTTTAACTGCATCTACAGATAAACTAAAGGTGTATTCATTCCTCCGTCGGTCTCCGAAGTAAATCTAGTTACTGCGTTTGTTTTCAATACTTCACCAAAAGGACGGATATCATCTGATCTAGCCAGCAGTCTCCGACGATTCCAGACGTAACTCCAAATAAATTTACTTCCTCCAAACCTTTGAAGTAGTACATATTTCGTTATTTATAAAAGCTAACTATTAAAATGGCTATTTGTCTGTCCCTCCGCACTTTTCTATCCGCCCTCAGATCTAGAAAACTACTGAGGCTAGTGGGCTGCAAATTGGTGTGTTGATCATCCACCCTCTAATCATCAATAGTAAGAAATTGCAGCCCTCTAACCTCGGCAGTTTTTAATCTATTCAAGGTTAGAGTTATCCATGATCATGCGTCTGGCGCCGCTATGTGCCAAAAACATAGGCCACCACCGGGCTGGGGCTGAGAGTTTCACGGGCGGCGGTTGAGAGTTTCATGGGGCACAGCTGAGTTTCATAGGGCCGCGGTTGAAAGGTTCATACAGCATTATACGCTATACAGAAAACTCGATTGAGCCGAAGAAACTTCGGCGCATTTTTAACATGCTTGATTTTAAATTGGATCGAAATCTGGATCACAGTCTGATGTGAGAAGGATTCAAGGTAACGTCCAGAACAGTTAAAACAAATGAAGCCCTTTTAGTTTCTCGCTGGTGTCCGCATTTGCCGTAAGCATTGCCTTATCTTGCAGTTTAGCTGAAGCTTTCCCTAACAAGATGTTGCTCTATATGATGTTGTTGCTTCAGGGACAAATATACTCACGCCTGCACGCCTGAAAGTCCAAGGTAGACTCAAAAAAAAAAAAAAAAAATATATATATATATATAATATATATATATAGATATATATATATATATATATATATATATATATAATATATATATATATATATTTATATATATACATATATATACATATATACATATGTATATATATATATATATATATATATATATATATATATATGTGTGTGGTGTGTGTGTGTGTGTGTGTGTGTGTGTAAATAAGAATAATAGAATGGGTTCCTAGAGATTGCAAACGAAGCAGGGGAAGGAAGAAAAAGCGATGGATTGACAAGCTAAGAAAATGTGCGGGAACAGACTGGCATAGGAAGACCATAAACAGAAACAAAGGAGTGGAAGGACATGTCTGAGTCCTTTGTCCTGCAGTACACTAGCAACGGCTGATGATGATTGGATGATGATGATGATGATATGTAAAATAAATATGTAATGCATATATATATATATATATATATAATATATATATATATATATATATATGTATATATATATATATATATATATATATATATATATATATATATATATATATATATATATACATACACTAAGCCATTAACATCGGATTCAATTTAGCTTGGAAAAGACTGACATACAAATGGCAATATGATGAGGTCACTCAACCCCCCTCAAAAAAAAAAAAGGCATAGGTTCGAACCCTGGCTTTAGTAGGAGATGCGCTTATCAAATGTTATTCCCCATTTGTGTAAGTTATGTCCGATTTAAAGTGGCTTTGATATTGCGGGGCGGTTTCGTGTTAATTGTATAACCTATATATATATATATATATATATATATATATATATATATATATATATATATTTATTATACATATAAATATAGATATAGATATACATGTGCGTATATGTTTATGTGTAATGTACCTAATATATATATATTTATATATTATATATATATATATATATATATATTTGCATATATCATATATATTTATCTATATACTTATATACTATATATTTATATTTATTTATATATATACATATATATGTACTATATGACCATCGCTACAAAGGGATCAGACGAATAGATGAAAATTCAATATATTATACATAAAATACAAACATTTATATATGCAAATATGCAACCGGTAATAGGAGCAACCTTAAATTCAGCAGGAATGATTATATTAATGGCAATATTCTTAGCAGTCTTTTACAAATATTCCCAAATATTTGTTTTCACTATTGGACGTACGTATGTTTTTTAATGTTCATTATTTTCAATCTCCAATTAATAATTCATGAAAATGTCCTGCATTTGAATATTGACATCAATATTTCAAAATAAAAATGAATTTCCATTTATGAAACAAAGTTCCCTGCTTTATAAGTTCTTATCTAAATTTTTTTTGTCACGAAACGTTTCATAATACTTTCAAGCTGTTATAATCTTATAGAGATAGAAATTTATTACGTCAAACAGGTAAAACGCCCTCATTTTCGAGTATATAATGAATTAGGCTACTCCAGTAACTCTTAAATACTTACAACTTGGCATATCATTTGATGAAACTAAAACCAATTAAACAAAATCTTACATCATTTTGGCGAAAATGGTTTATACTTCATATCAATAACGAAGGCAAAGTCAAGAAGACAACAGACATCTTTCAACTTTCCAAGTAAATAATAAAACGATATCTTTTATCACGTTGATCTCTTGCAAACAGATGCAACCAAAGACTCCAGGTACAAGACTTAATCCAGTCGTTTGTTGTAGAGAACGCGCCCTCCCGAGCTGGGTAGCGGCGGCAAACCAACCAACCCCCTTGTTTCCGTCTCTCTCAGCTGACTTCCATTCCGTTTCCTAGTATTGGAGGTGCATAGTTTACGGCGATGGACCGGGCGCATCTGCTGTCAATTGTGCCTGCAATAGGACAGTCCGGCTTTGCATGAAACTCTCGTTTGCAAAACTATTTCATTTTGGTCATCAACTTTCAAGTTTCGCGTCTCTGCTGCCTCCTGCTGCAACATTTGTCTCGACTCCGCGACGGAGTTGCTGGGTCTCCATTCTCGGGGGAGTTATTGAGAAATCCAGATCGAAAAGGAATGTTTGTTTTCGTCATTCATTTTTCTGTTGCACAATCACTCCATCTTCACGAACTTCATGGATACAAGAAAAATTATGATTTACTATTTGAAAGCAGGTACGAAACATCAATTTGCACTTTTTTTCTGAATTCTTCTGCACGTAAGACAGTACGAAGTTACTAGATAGATTAACTTCGATTTTCTAATGTAACAAACATCCGTGTTACTAGGAGCAAATACGATTAAAAGGGAAAATGCACACAATAGCATCAGCCAATCATGGTCTCTAATTAATGAAGTATGAAGACGGGTGGATACAGTGAGGAGGAAATGAAAGTATAAGCAAAGAAGGCGGACAGGAAGTAGGCTAGGATTATGGGTCTAGAAAAGGGAGGAACGCAGTTAGAAAGTTTGATGAGTGTGGTCTTCAGAGTGGCTGGAAGTGTTTGTAGATTGTTATTAAGCATAAATGGATCAAGAACACATGAAGTACCTCGGTGGTTCTTAACCTGGGGGGGTATTCCCCCCTAGGATGGAATTTCAAAGTTTCAGGGGGCGGGGGTTGGGAATTGTGACCATGGATTGGCGGGCTAAAATTGGCTCTAAGACCACACAAACCAATCGTGCATCAGGCTGCATTACTGAAGGATCACTCTGGGATTTCTCTCTGCTAGCTAGCGTGTTTGCGTTAGTATTTTGTTGTATATTATCATTTGGAATGCACCATTTGAGACAGACAATTTTGGAGAGGGTGGGGTGTGGGCGGGGATTGACATTCTGACATTTGGACAGAAAAGGTTGAGAACCACCGAAGTACGTAATGAGTTAGCGAATTGAATCCATCGTTACAGAAGGAGAGTGAGACTTTAAAAGCAATTGCGCAATAGGAGGAAAGACGATTTACAGGAACACAGGAGGGAAGAATAAGTGAAGTTATCATTAGAATCAGAAACAAATGAATGGCGAAAGCAGGAGAACAGTTTAGAGAAATGTTGTTATAGAAGGACATAAACAAAGCAAGAAATACTAATGAACAAATGATTCTCAAGACTAGCTGACCAACCCAGAGCCCGGGGTAACTCTGATTGGCTACTAATAAATTTTCCTCTCTCTCTCTCTCTCTCTCTCTCTCTCTCTAACCTTCTTTAGTTCTTACCCTCTTTCTTCTCCCTAACACCCCCTCTAATCTCCATCTCTCACTTTCTCTCCTTCTCTCTCTCTCTCTCTCTCTCTCTCTCTCTCTCTCTCCTCTCCCTGTCCAACTCTGACCCCATTTGGTACTATTTATGTCTTACCCACACTGTAGTAAGTCATATTTAGTATGTATACTGAAAATCGAAAGTCATATTATTATTTACTACGTATACCGAAAATTAGATATGATGAATTCGTAACGTTATTAAGTCTACGGGCTGAACCAGTCCCGTTTCGGGGATGGCGCCCCACCCCCTCCGGCGCCTTTTGTTGCTTGAAACCCCAATTATAAACCATCTTAGGGGTCTCCACTATAACCCTGCCAAGTTTCATGCCCATCGGACCAGCCGTTTGGCCATGATTGAATGACAGACGGATGGAAAGACAACGCCCATTCTAAGTAAGATATAGGACCCCAAGGAAAAGATTCTCGTATTCTTTAGGGTGAATGTTTGGAAGGGCTGTGTCTAAAAGAGCATAAGAGGGACAAAAATGTGAATGGCTTTCTATCTGTACCAGATTTGTTTGTTTGTATGGTGTTTTTACGTTGCATGGAACCAGTGGTTATTCAGCAACGGGACCAACGGCTTTACGTGACTTCCGAACCACGTCGAGAGTGAACTTCTATCACCAGAAATACACATCTCTCACTCCTCAATAGAATGGCCGAGAATCGAACCCGCGACCCTGAGGCGCTATACCAGAGAAAGGGTGTCAAATGTAGCATTGTGAGGAGTGCAGGATGAGTTGAATAACTGAAATCATTCTAATTTACGTAGAACTGGTATGTGAAACTTGAAGAAAGCATTCTGAAACCCTAACTCAAAGTGATAAACAGACAGACAGACGAGAGGGAGTGAGAAGGAATTCAGCCTTTATAGCTAGCGTGATTTGTTACATTCACCTCACTCACCAGAAAACAATTTCAACTTGAAATGTGAAGAACACTACGAAGAGGCAACAAAAAACTGAATTGTATAAAAGAAAACTTTGCCCTTTAAGTCCGTCTGGTGCAATATAAGTCTAATAACCTTAGTGGTAGTTCACCAAAGTTATGTAAGGGAAGAACAATTGTAGACTTAGTATGCTATATTCCTCTTGAGATGCACTTTGACAACTCTTCCTTCAATCCTCTTCTTCTACTCCTCCCTCTCTCTCCCTCTCTCTCGCTCCCCCCACTCCGCCGTCTCCGTCTCGCTCTCTCTCCCCTCCTCTCTCTCTCTCTCTCTCTCTCTCTTGCCTTGAAAAGAATTTAAACCCTCCATTTAAGATATTGAGCCATAAATTTCTATTTTCCTTTCTCGCTAAATCTGATGCTGCCATTTTGTATGTTTGCCTGTCTCTTGCTTTACGAAGATTATCCTACGTGGATCAAGGAAAACCCTTGGGCCAAAGTCTAGCCATCTTCAGTCATTGTTTCAGTTAATCTAAAGAGAAATCACTGACATCCCCACCACCGGTTGGCCCCCCCCCCCCTCGTTATTTCTTCTTCTTTTACAGGAAAGTAACCTTCAAGTTTATCTAAATTCTTAAACACACAACTAAGATTACCGGAATATTTTGTATTTTATTAATGTTACCACTTAAGTAGCTACAGTTGGTATCAATTGAAATAAATAAATTTAAAATGTTCAGTGCAGAATCGAGTTCTTCAATCCTGTCTGTTTGATTCACGATACTTTCTTCTTTGATAATTGTAAGCACAATACTTCGATCTTTCCTATATAGTGACCCCCCCAAGAGGTTTAACCCGGTATGTACCCACCTTTGCGGCGTGTTTAGTACAAGGTCGTTAGGGATTACCGTAAAAACAAACAAATGAATGTAAATATCACAAATATAATGTCTCCCCAAGAAATTTTAGTCCAACATAACGACCCCCGAAAGCCCTTGGAGGTCACTACTCTCTAGGAAAGATCCCAATACTGAATATATGAACTTAACTCCACACACATACACACACAGGGACGTCCGCGATACGAATCATGGAGATGACGGTGCCCCCTCGAGTCCAGGCTGGGGAATTGGTCACCCTGGCCTGCCACTTTGACCTCGAGGGAAAGACGCTCTACTCTCTCAACTGGTGGCGGGGCTCTGACCAGTTCTACCAGTTCAGCCCCAACAGTCAGGAGCCAAAGACTGTGTATTACTCGCCCGGCATCACTGTTGATGTAAGTACTTTCTCACTGATTCAGTTGTTGTCTATTTCGTCACGACAGGGATACCTGTCGGTTTTCTTAATTGGTTACAGAACTGTGATTTATGCAGTAACACCTTATAAATTTAGAATTATTTGTATTTTGCAAACAGTGTTCTCTCTCTCTCTCTCTCTCTCTCTCTCTCTCTCTCTCTCTCTCTCTCTCTCGCTATATTATATATATATATATATATATATATATATATATATATATATATATATGATATATAATATATATATATATACATAAAATGAGCACTACGATCGAAGCATGCAGCGGTCTGCTCTCTCTCTATCTATCTCTCTTTATATATATATATAATATATATATATATATATATATATATATATATATATATATATACATTACTATATATATATACATATATATACATATATGAGTATATATATATATATATATATATATATATGTAATATATATATTAATTATATATATATATATATATATATATATATATATATATATATATATATATATATATATATATACATTAAAGGAGCAAATACGATCGAAGCAGGCAGTGGTATCTCAGACCACTCACACAGCAAGCAAGCAAGTATTGATCTTCCCTAAGATAGGTTGCAGACAAACTTACAGCCTTTCTTAACCCGAGCCAACGGACTACAAGCAGTAATGGAAAAGCCATAAAACTCTACCGAGTAATCAAAATGGCTATCGAGGTTCTAGGGATACTATATATATAACAGTCTTGATTTCTTTCTTTTCAGCCCCTCATGCTTCAGTCTCTTGGCCTACGGATGGATGGATGGATGGATGTATGAGTTTTAGGGCAAAAGTCCAGGCACTGGGGCCAAAGAAGCCATTCAGCGCCGTAATGAAAAGTAAATAAATTACATTATAAATGAGTTAATAAGTGTATGACGAAAATGGTTCATATATAAATTACCCTGAGAAATGAATGAATTAATGAAGAAATGAATGAAGAAAATGCTTAATAGATAAATATATATATCTATGATGTGATAGATAAAAAAATAATTAAATGTTATTAAAAATGTTTATAGACTTTAAAAAGGAGATGAGAGCAGAAATATCTGCTTCATCTCCCAAAATATCACAATGGGATTTACCCCTAAGATATCTCTCTCTCTGGTTAAAATATCTGGGGCAAGCAACCAGAATGTGCTCCACTTTTAGTATCTCGCCCACCGCAAGCACACTCTGGGAGACTGCCCCCTTCTTAAATAAACTGATGGGTCAAATAAGTGTGCCCAATCCTCAGTCTGCTTAAAACTATTTCTGTTCGCCTATCAGACTGGAAAGACAAAGGCCACGGCAATATATTACTTCTAATACTTCTGTACTTTCTATTATTGGCAAGATGAGGAGAAGTCCATCTTTCTTGCGATTTCCTTAAAATATAAGATCTAAAAGGACCTTTTAGATCTGTATGAGGCACTTTACTAAAGGCATTTGCTGATGAGACACTGGCAGCTTTCGCTTCCCTATCTGCCATCTCGTTTCCGCAAATCCCCACATGTGAAGGATCCCAACAGAAAGAGATAGATTTACGCAAATTCTGCTGTGAATATGGATGCAAAGTCAGGTAGTTTAGCTGTATATGCTGTATCACCAAGGATAACTGCACAGCCAACACCACTACCCGACTTTGATCCATCCGTATATATTTTTGTCACATTAGTATGGACAGTTTCGTGCTCCAAGAATTTTCCCCTAATCTCTTCCTCAGGACAGTCTTTTTTGTTATATGCTTTTTTGCACACAGATGCTTCTGGAATAAGCCATGGAGGATACACAGGATGTTTTACTTCCATGACTTTCTGGGATTTAAGATGATTACCCGTAACATCTTCATTTAGTCTAACTTGAAATGGTCTAGAGGCTCTTATACCAGAAAAGACCCGTGAGTCTGCTTCCCTCAGCACCTGGAAGGAGGGATTTTTGGGAGCACTTTTAATTCTAGCCATGTACCTTAATCCTAGTTCTTGCCTTCTCAGATCAAGGGGAAGTTGGTTAGTATCAACATATATGCTTTCAACAGGTGAAGTTCTAAAAGCCCCTGAGCATATTCTCAGCCCCATATTGTGTACAACGTCTAGTTCCTTCAGCCTGGTTTGACAAGCTAAGGAATAAATCTGACAGCCATAGTCTAGCTTGGATCTACACAACGAGTCATAGTCTCAGCAGGGATTTTTTATAAGCTCCCCAACTAAATCCAGAAACAACCTTTAAAATATTCAGAGATTCTTTCCCCTTAATCTTTAAGGCACTTATGTGGCTGGCCCATGTCAATTTCTTAGTCAATGGTCATTCCCAAAAATTTCACTTCATTTTCATAAGGAATGATAGATCCTTTTAAACTAAGTGTGGGAACCTCTTCCACACGCTGACACCTAGTAAATCTTACAGAAACTGTTTTAGAGGAGGAGAATTTAAAACCATTCTCATCAGCCCACTTTGTAATAGCATTAACAGACCTTTGCAGATGTTTACATACTGACGAGGCATCATATCCTGTGCAGTATATTGCAAGGTCATCAACAAAAAGCGAGCATTTAACAGGTGATGATATTTGTTGGACTATACTGTTTATTGCCACTGAAAAAAGTGTTACACTTAAAACGCTTCCTTGTGGAACACCCTCCTCCTGCACAAAAGGTTGGGAGAGAGTGTTGCCCACTTTAACCTTAAAAAATCTGTGTTAAAAAGGAACATACAAATTTAATCATTCTTCCAATATGCCCATGCTTGTGCAATTGTTTTATGATGCCAATTCTCCAAGTAGTGTCATATGCTTTCTGAAGGTCGAAAAATACGCCGAGAGTCTGACATCGTTCGGCAAATCCTTGCTGGATTTGATTGGTCAGACTCAGCAAGGGATCAAGGGTGGAACAATTTTTCCTGAAACCAAATAGAAATGGAGATATTAGTCCTTAGTTTTCCAGGTGCCAAACTAATCTGGTGTTTATCATTTTTTCCATCAGCTTACTCACACAGCTGGTAAGAGCTATTGGTCTATAACTGGTGGCTTGGGAAGCGTCTTTATTAGGCTTTTTTATGGGAACAATTATGGATATTTTCCAGTCCTTGGGTAAAATTCCAGTTTCCCATATTTTGTTTATAATCTTGAGTAGATACTTTTTGGCATCATCTGGGAGGTGTTTAAGCATTTCATATAAAATTGAATTACCCCCTGGAGCTGTGATTCAGTTGACGAGAGTGCATCCCAAAATTCTCTTAAAGAAAATTTGTGATTGTATGATTCAGATTTTCCCGATTCAAATTTCAGAATCATTTCAGCATTCCAAATTCTTTGAAATTCTAGAGAATAATTGTCAGGGCTGGAAACTTGAGAAAAGTGTTTTCCCAGCTCATTGGCAACTTCAGTGTGCTCTGTGGTCAGAGTGATATTAACTTTTAATGAGGGTAATGGTGACGCAACGGAGTTTTGGAATTTATTCTATTGATATAGTAAAGCCAACTTTCTCTTTTGGCTTTCTTATAAAAAGTGCTGCTGCTTCGCTAACGCACGATTATAGATTAATTTAGACTGAGGGGAGCCACTAGTTTTGTATCGTCGGTAGCACTTCCTAGTGACTTTCCTCAGAATACCACATGTCTTATTCTACCAGGTTTACCTTTTGTCTTGGGAATCGAGCCCTCAGCACTCTTCAGAGTGGATTCAATGAAGTAGTCATAGGCATCCAGTTGAGAATTAAATGACTCAAACTCCCTATCTAGATTGACTCCTTTACTGAACTTGTCCCAGTCAGCATCCTCTACCTTCCACTTAAGTAATGTTTCAATGGAGCATTTACAACATATTTCAGATGGATCGGGTAATGATCACTTCCATCCAAATCTTCATTAACAGACCAGTTAAAGTCAAGGTGGATATTTGTTGAGGAAATACTAAGGTCCAGTGCAGAGAGAGATATATGGATGCTGTGGAAGGTCATTGACCCATTATTATATAGGGCGACATCATTCGTGTCAATAAGGTCCTCAATTATTTTCCCTTTGTTGTCTAAACACCGACTCCCCCAAAGGGGGTTGTGGGCATTAAAATCTCCTAATAAGAGAAAAGGAGTGGGAAGTTGGTTAATCAAGGACTGAATATCTCCAATGTTAAAAGGAAGGTCTGGTGGGAGGTATAATGAACAAACCGTTATCCTTTTATCTAATATGACTGAGACAGACAGCAACAGCCTGTAGAGCTGTATTTAATTGTATTGTGGAGTGCTGCAGAGATTTATTAACTATAATTGCAGCACCTCCATGGGCACGATCACCAATTGGGGGAAAAGAGTTAAAAATAGCATAATCAAGTCCAGGATTATAAGGAGAGTTACCTAACACTAGGAAACTTACCCATCTACGATGGGTGATAAAATACGGGTGCAGAAGTGAAAAATTTATATGTACTATTTGTTCAGCAATATTAAAACAAGGGCGATTTTTATACATACCTACTACAGAACCTCTTTGTACACAATATTATCAGTTTGTCCACAACTTAATTTCGAGTTGGCAGAGTCAGTTGCTACTGCTCATCGCCACATACAGTTGGCCATGCGTGTACATGGGTGACGGCAGAAACACACCAACACGATCCAAAGTCTGGCCCTGCGACTTGTTTGCAGTGAATGAGAAGGCCAGGTTGATGGGAAACTGCCTGCGCCATAACTGAAACGGAAACTGGTTGTCCGAAGGCATCAGAGGAATCTGGGGGATGAACAGACGTTTGCTGGTGTGAGGGCCCGTTGCTATCACTGCTTCGATGATGTGGGAGTTTAGCTCCATAACGGTGTACCTCGTTCCGTTGCAATGTCCATTGGCAGGATCGAAATTCCGAAACAACATTACAGGGCAGTACTTCTTCAACGTTATTTTGTGCACTGGCAGTCCCGATGGATTTAAATTATTCAAAAAATCTTGCGGATATTGATGATAATTTTCATCTTCTATTGTGTCCGAGCTGAAATATTCGTGACTTTCTCCAGGGAAGTTGTACAGAAATTATGTACGAAAATTCGTAAAGTAACTAAGTCTACGGGAATAACCAGCCTCGTTTCAAGGCCAGAAACAGCTCCGTTTCAGGGAATCCCTTCTCACCCCCACCCCCTACAAAGGAGGGGGGTAGGTTGGATGAAACCCCTTTACAAACCCTCTTAGGGGTCCCCACCATAACCCTGCCAACGTTTCATGCCCATCTGACCAGCCGTTTGGCCGTGATTGAATGACAGACAGACAGACAGACATTACGCCCATTATAGTATTATAGTATGATAGTCTCCTGCAGCCTGCAGGCATACAATCCCTGGATTGAATTCATGCATTAAAAATTTAGTCTTCTGTCCGGGCTCTGAGACCCTTACAGTTCCACTGAAGGACATCGAACTTGAATCTTAAGGTGGTAATGTACTACTTCCCACTCTTTGGAGGAGAAGTACTGATCCTAGGGTGGAGAGGAAAATTCTCCTTAATAAGAGATTGTTTTCTTGATCCCTTTTCATTTTTAACAGAGATCAGGGTTCTTGGCACTGGAACCGCTAGGGCCATTCAGCGCTGAAACGGAAATTGACAGTAAAAGGTTTGAAAGGCGTTACAGGAGGAAAATCTCAATGCACTTGCACTATGAAACAGAGGGTGGACAGTAAGATGGAAGAGAGAGAATAAGAACAGAAGTACAGTAAAAGGAATAAAAGTAGTTGCAGCTAGGGGCCGAAGGGACGCTGCAAAGAACCTTAAGTAATGCCTACATTTCACTGAATGAGGTGCACTGACGGCACTGCGGGGATCCAAAGTCATATCTGCCGAGCTTACAACATGAACTTCTGTACCTTTACCAGGAGTATTCCGATAAGGATCCCTATGGTGAATATAAATTCATCTATAACTTTATGTTTTATATGGAAAACTGGAAAAAATACAAAAATGAAATTGGAAAAAGAATACAAAATTGGAAAAAAGAATGCAAAAATGGAAATTGGAAAGAATACAAATTGGATATTAGAAAAAAATATGAAATGGGAAAAAGGTTACAAAAATGGAAAAAAGAACAAAAAAAGGAAATTGGAATAAGAATAAAATATTGGAAAAAGAATACAAAATTGGAAAAATAAACACAAAAATGGAAAAATGCAAAAATTGGAAAAATACAAAAATAGAAAAATACAAAAATTGGAAAAAGAATACAATAATGGAAAAAGAATACAAAATTGGAAAAAGAATAGGGTCTGAACTCGAAGGAAACTGGGGACTTCCCTCTCAAAAGAGTGAAGCTTTCACAAATCGAGGAAATCAAAGCAAGGGCGAAATTCCCCAACTTGGTGTTACAGAAAAATATGCGGGAATTAGTGGAACAATCGCTGAAAAGGTACCTGTTGTAAAACGTTAGGAAAACATGCTAGGTAAACGTTAGATGTCTTCTGAGAAGTGTCCTCAAAATGAGATTGCATTAAGAAATTGCAAAGATTAAATATCTAGTACGAAAAGAGAGAGAGAGAGAGAGAGAGAGAGAGAGAAGAGAGAGAGAGAGAGTTGGGAAGCGTAAAAACACCGCAACAGAATGCGCATCGATTTTATTTATTGATCACTTCCTTTGCAAATGGTGTAAAGTTATTTTTATAGTTATACTGTTCCGATAACTTATTCTAGCATGCCTGATTTATGATACAAATATATAACGACAAAAACTGCTCTCAAAATGCCAAATAAACCCGCCTCCAGAATCGAGCCTCGGAGGTATAGCTAGCTATACCTGTGCAGGAGGGACGGGAAAAGATGTAACGCGAAAATCCATAAATGGACTTTAGGGATACATGACCAGTAGACGAAAACATCCGAGAGAGAGAGAGAGAGAGAGAGAGAGAGAGAGAGAGAGAGAGAGAGAGAGAGGAATCTTTACTCCCGGATAAACTCCGACTACTTTCCGAATTTATCCTCCCGCGATTACAAAATGTCTGAATGCAGCAGCCGCGCATTTCAGCGGCGGAGAATGAGAGGAACGTTTTGTTCCTCGGCCGTTTTTTTCTCTCTCAGCTTTTAATGCAACAGACCCTCTCTTCCGCCATCCTTACCTGGGGTATTTTTTTTTAATCTGTGCAATCTCTCTCTCTCTCTCTCTCTCTCTCTCTCTCTCTCTCTATCTCCTCCCTCTCTCTCTCTCTCTCTCTCTCTCTCTTATAGGTGCCGAATCCCTAGGGTCACCCAATCCTTTGTTTAGGACCCCGTTCAACGTACAGACAGACGGTTTCTGTGCTCTTTTTTTTTCCGCGTTTCCTCTTCAGTCCATTCCTGGTGGAATTAAAAATGATTAAAACATCTTTTAAAGCGGCCTGTACTCGCTAGGTATGTACACAGCTACTGTACAGGGCTTCTGTCAATACTGGCTCGACTCGGTTCTAATCAGTTGTCCATACGAGTTATGAACATTTTGTGTTTGCGTGGGTGATTTTTCTTTCTGTCTGTTTTGCAAATGTATATCCTAAAAGAACGTCACGTTTAACGAAACCTGAATCTTAAATGTATATCCTAAAAGAACGTCACGTTTAACGAAACCTGAATCTTAAATGTATATCCTAAAAGAACGTCACGTTTAACGAAACCTGAATCTTAAATGTATATCCTAAAAGAACGTCACGTTTAACGAAACCTGAATCTTAAATGTATATCCTAAAACTGTTAAACCTAACTAACGTCACTTTTAACGAAACCCGAATCTTAAATGTATATCCTAAAAGTACGTCACGTTTAACGAAACCTGAATCTTGAATCGTAACAGTCCTGGACTGTTGAGATTCAAGATCTACAGAGAAATGATCCCCAGACATGCTTTGAGAAGTTCTGCAACATTTCAAAAGAACTGCCTTCAAGATCTGAAGCAATATATCAGGCGGCAACTACAGTTACCGTCACCGTTCTATTCTCAGAAATATAATGGAAATATACTTTGACAATTTAGTACACCCATTCACGTGTCAAGTTACGCTTAGGATTTTCACAGCTTTCCTAGGGGTGGCCCGAAAGATTAGATATTTTTTTACGTGGCTAGGAACCAATTGGTTACCTAGCAACGGGACCTACAGCTTACTGTGGGATCCGAACTACATTATATCGAGAAATTAATTTCTAATCAAGAGACACAAATTCCTCCGATTCCACATTGGCAGAGCGGAAATCGAACTCGGGACTACCGAATCGGTAGGTGAGCACGTAAACCACTCGTCCAACGAGCAACTCCTTTTAGATTTAACAAGTTATACCCAAGACAACTTTGATAACAGTTATAGGGCCAAATGTTCTCAAGTTGGTTTGAGTGTTGGCTTAGATTTAAGTAACCAAAAAGTTCTCAGCCACAATGTTATAGCTATAAGAAGTTACAGTACACTCTTCTCCGTTCACTACTTCTCAGGTGGCTGACAGCAGCGCTACAGCTGGTGGTTCTTGTAGTTGTGTGTCGGGGGGAGGGGGTGATTATAGTCTTAAAACTCATTTCCGCTGTTCAACAGAGTAGTTTTCAAAAGAAATGAAGGACCTTTGTTATTTTCAATCATGCAAATAAGCCAGAACAGTACATGGGTTGGGGAAAATGCCAAACTTTATTAGAGATGATTTTGTTAATAAGTCGATGTCATGAATATAGCCACCTCACGAATCAATTATGAGTTATCTTTTCCTTATTAATCTAAATTTTACAAGCACTGGTTTTATTTATACCTCCAAAAGTTCATTTACAGAGTATTTAAAAAATCTATCAGCTCATGCCCCAATAAATTTAGGTATTATTTGTAGGGCACCCAAGATCCATTGGATGACATCAATGACGCGCAACTACCGAGACATTTTTCTCATTTTTCGTTTTTTCTGTCATTTTGTCATGTTTCTTTTGACAAAATGACGCAGTGGTCTAAACTTCATAACGCCTGAGGGTCTCGAAAGGTCATAGCATCGACAGAGTAAAAACTATTGGTAATTTGCCAAATTTCACTCTGAGGTGACGTTGAAATCGTGAGAACATTTATGGTCGTTACAAAGAGCACAAAGCGCTTCTGTTCGTTGCTATGCCATAAATTTAAGTGCTGTCTGCTATTTTAGTTCACTGTAAACGAAAAAATTATTGCGCTGGCTGTGTCCGTGCGTCCGTTCCAGTGGAGGATCTAGAAATCTTTCCTATGGGGAGGCAAGGATGGGGGGGGGGGGGGTTGTTGAGTGGCCGGGTGCCTGAACAGTTAGGATTATCATATATATATATATATATATATATATATATATATATATATATATATATATTATATATCTATATCTATATATATCTATATATATATATATATTTATATATAGATATATATAGATATATATATATATATATATATATATATATATTTATATATATATATATGTATATATATATATGTGTGTGTGTGTGTGTGCGTGCGTGCGTGTGTGTAACTCGTACGGTACATATATATCAATATTTATATATGTATGCACACATACATGTACACAGTAGTTGTAGTTGTTGTTTTTGTTGTTGTACAATTGTTGATGTTGTTGTTTTTGTTTAAACAATCATTAACGAAACAAATTTTTGCTACTAATAATGATTTATTGAAAAGAAAACAATGCGCTGTTATTTATCCTTGGAGAGCACGTGACCAGGTGGTCCCCTGAAATCCGCAACTGTGTCCGTCTGCGCTTTATTCTGTCCGGCCTCAGATCTAAAAATCTACTGAAGCTAGAGGGCTGCAAATTTATATTTTCATCATCCACCCTCCTATGATTAAATTTACCATATTGTAACTCCCTAACCTTAGTAGTTTTCATTTTATTTAAGGTTGAAGTTAGCCATGGATCGTGCATCTGGCAGCATTTTCACTCAACCGTATCTGGTAAGAAAACTGAAACTCTACCAGTCATATCTGATGGTTTTATAGCATCATTATACGTTGTACAGAAAACTCGATTGCGCCGAAGAAACTTCGGCGCATTTTGTAGTTGTTTTCTATTGCAAGGGAAATGACAGTAAATATCTGCAGTCGATATCACAGAAACTAACAGCGATTGGCGGAAGCATAAGCTGCTCACTACCCACCAAAGGTTAAGATTCAAATACATCGGCCAATCAGAGGCTAGATGGAAGCTTCAAGGATATCGGTTGAGAATATTTACGTCAACTTAGGACTTCTTCTTCACGCTCAGTTTTTCGTCCTTTGCAAACTCAGTTTTCCTTTGAGTCTCTCTATCATGTTTATGCAACATCTTGGTCATCGCCTGTGTTAATTGAGCACCTAGATAAAAGCCGACATTAAAAAAAACACACACACACACACACGAGAAAAGGGTTCTCATTCGTGGATAATAATTAGAACGCGATTTTGCTTCGCTCACTTTTTAAAATTAAAATAGTCTCATCCGAGTCAAGACCATGGCAAGGCCAAAACTTTTTGCTTCTCTTAATTAAGCTATGAACCCCTTTGTGATATTCTGTAATCCACCAAGATTCATATTTTCATAATCATATCCATTGACTTTTAGAAAACGTTGATATAATGAATATCAAGGATAGCATGAATATCAAGGATAGCATGTACATAGTTCAGCTAAAATATTACGTTCTTTCACATATCAGTAACATACCATGGAAATTTCTTCTTTTCATTCTAGCCTGGCCACCGTTTTTAACAAGACTTTTCACTGAACAGCTCATTTCATAATTGGTTCGGCAGAATACTTTATGGACGGCTGCTCTCCTTGACTCCCTATTATCCAGTCTTGGGAACAACAAAGGAACTTTATCAACAAGCACAAAATTCTTGTCACCGTCTGATGTAACTCGAAAGCCAGAAGAAAGAGAAGACTCGGAGTTCAGGAAATGCACTAAATGAACGGTGCTGATAAACAAAAGCTGTAGAACTGCTTGGGTTTTCATTTCTCACTCCTTCTGCCGTTGAAGCATATCTTAGTTTTACCAGACCACTGAGCTGATTAACAGCTCTCCTAGGGCTGGCCCGAAGGATTAGATATTTTTACGTGGCTAGGAGCCAATTGGTCACCTAGCCATGGGACCTACAGCTCATTGTGGGATCCGAACCACATTATATCGAGAAATGAATTTCTATCACCAGAAATAAATTCCTCTACTTCCGCGTTGGCCGAGCCGAGGATCGAACTTCGGCCCACTGGATTGGTGGCCGAGCACGAAAACCACTCGTCCAACGAGGACCTCTTCTGCTGATGAAGTCTATAAGTTTTATCTGAGGCATTTTGTGATGATGATCTTACTTTCAGTTTTCTGTAAAAGAAAGCTATTGAGGTGACTTTCTCTTCCCGTCCGCACTTTTCTGTCCACCCTCAGATCTTAAAAACTACTGAGGCTAGAGGCTGTAAATTAGTAATTTGATCATCCACCCTCCAATCATCAAGCATACGAAATTGCAGCCCTCTAGCCTCAGTAGTTTTGATTTTATTTAAGGTTAAAGATAGTCATGATATTGCGTCTGGAAACGCAACAACAGAGGCTACCACAGCCGGCTGTAGTTTCCTACAGCATTATACACTGTACAGAAAACTCGATTACGCCGTAGAACTTCGGCCTATTTTTTATCTGTTTTTTTTCTTTCCTCTCCTTATTGTTATTATTCCTGGCAGCAGGATCGCCTTGTCTACTACATTGCAGTGCCATGTAACAGATGGTGAAATTATAACTTAGCCAATGTTCACAAAAACTGTACTTTCCCGTAGCCTCTATAAAAGCAGGGCCTCTCACAGCCTCAAGTTTAAATACTCTCTTTTGACGTGAATGTTCGAAATTCGGACTTTGATTTTATCAATCTGATCATCTACTTCTATTCACGGATTAGAGATGAGTTATGTTATTCTTCTTAAGGTTGCGATTCTCTAACTTATATTTCAACCATTTGAAGTCACGAGTAAATGATTTCCGTCGTTCATTCAATTTTCAAATTTTCACATACTGATGGGCCTCATGGCTTTCGTGCATGACATGCAGATTAATGGGACACCAAAACGGTGAAAGATCCAGACGTCTCTACTTAAATGAGACTTATAAAGTGGGAGGCTAGATGCGAGTGGAGATTTGTGGAAGGGAAAGACACGAGTACGGGAATTTCCCAGAGATCGCTTGTGTCACTTCGTGCTGGAAGCAATGATGATGATGATGATATCTCCAGATGCGCTGACGAATCTCTCATACCTTGATATGCACCGAAAAAAGCTCGATCTTTTAGCTCAAAGGTTATAGTTTTATCATCGAGAAATTGTTCAGAGAGCTGACGTGGTTATAGATATCTTTTAAACTATAATTAACAAAGGCGACGGAACATGCCTATTTGAATCATCCCCGTTTTTTTTATTTGAACGATTTTATTTCATTATTTATTTATTCATTCATTTATCCATTTGCGCTGTGATAGAATTCTCAGATAAGAAACCGGTAAGATTGGATCATCTGAAGGAGTAAATGTCCCCTTTAGTAATGCCATAGTTTACTGGCTTGGTAAATGTCCCTTTAAATTATAAATGCCATAGTTAATTAGCTTAGTAAATGTCCCTTCAAATTATAAATGCCATAGTTTATTGGTTTAGTAAATGTCCCTTCAAATTAAAAATATCAGTTTATTGGCTTAGTAAATGTCCCTTCAAATTATAAATGCCATAGTTTATTGGTTTAGTAAATGTCCCTTCAAATTAAAAATATCATAGTTTATTGGCTTAGTAAATGTCCCTTCAAATTATAAATGCCATAGTTAATTAGCTTAGTAAATATCCCCTTCAAATGATAAATGCCATAATTTATTGGTTTAGTAAATGTCTTCATAAATATATAGTCAATGTTAGCTCAGTAAAAGTACCATTTAAATTATAAATGCTTTAGTTTACTGGCTTAGTAAATGACCCCTTTAAATTACCAATGTCATAGTTTATTAGCTTAGTAAATGTCCCCTTCAAATTATATATGCCATAGTTTATTAGCTTGGTAAAAGTCCCTTTTAAATTACAAATGCCATAGTTAATTGTCTTAGTAAAAGTCCCATTTAAATTAAAAATGCTACAGTTTATTGGCTTGGTAAACGTCCCCTTTAAATTTCAAATTTCATGGTTTATTGGCTTTTAAGTTTGCTTGTAAAAAAATATATAAGTGAGCCGATTCGACGACACAAGAGATAGGCAATAATAAATTCATTTGGGTCGTCTTGTCATCACATCTGAGGATATCACGACGATTTTGCTCAACATTTTCCTGGGAATCTAGAGACGCTACGCAATCCTCAATGCGAGCGCGGACATACAAAACACACGATGCCCAGACACACACGATACCCGATACGTACACGAGCGAGCAGTTGCCGTCACATGCACGCACACGGGGGCCAACATACTGGGAACTTGGTCGCCTGAAGTTTTGCTTGCGTGAGAGCAGCGCCCCCGGTGCCGGTCTTTTCTTCCTTTGTCCGGCGTCCGTGAAAAGGATTTCGTGGGAAGATCTTTGTCTCTGGATTTCCCCCGACCTTAATTAGACGAAGCTCTTAATTAATCAACTGTCACACGGGAGATTTTATTCCTCCGATTAATGGCTGCGAGGTGAGCGAAGCGCGAAGCCTTGCGTCACCTCCATCGAGTATCAACAATGGAGCAATTATGTAGGAGTCGCCGATGAGGCTTCGGACGGTAACAGAATGACAAAGGGGATGATAACATCTTCAGGATATGAGCGTTAAATTTATCAGGCTTCTTGGGGAGAGAGAGAGAGAGAGAGAGAGAGAGAGAGAGAGAGAGAGAGAGGAAACATCCCTTTGATTTTTCAGGCTGAGATAGATCATGGGATTTTCCTATCGTACTTTGATCCCGCTTGGTTGTCCAATTTGGATGGTTTATGTAAGTTGGATCTTAGTATTGATTTAAGATTCTTCTTTAGAAAATGATATACAGACAGCCTTCGATGTCTATGAGAGAGAGAGAGAGAGAGAGAGAGATGTCAGCATCTCATACACAAATAATCATAGCTATAGGAGTTTGAGATGAGCAAAAAGACCGACTCACAATATTTGTTCAACGAAGAATAATCTACTTGCGATCTTAGAGAGAGAGAGAGAGAAGAGAGAGAGAGAGAGAGAGAGAGAGAGAGAATCATTTAATATGCAAAACTAAAGCTACGTCAAGGTGCAAATAACATAGACAGACAGAGAGACGAGAAGAGAGAGAGAGAATCATTTAATATGCAAAACTACGTCACGGCATAACATACAGACAGAGAGACAGACATAGAAAGAGGCAACATCTCTCAAGGAAAAGTGTCCCTCGATATGTGACTTTGCTCGTGATTCGCCAAGATACAGTTCAAGATAAAATGCCTTTAATTAGATAGCGGATGCGGTGGGGGAGGAAAGGGAAGGACGAAATTAAGATAATGGCTACGGAATAGGAATCACGGAACGAAGGACAGAGGGAATATAGCAGGAAATTGCGTCTCAGAGATGAAGAAGAAGAAGAAGTGAGGTGAAAGAAGAAATGAGGGGAATGACGGAATGCGGACTAAGGAGGAGTGGACGAAATAAAAAAAAACAAAAAACAAATACAAACAAACGAATTACTTTTGAAAGGTATAGTGTGTTCCGAGACTAATTCTACAATTCTGATGGTAACAGCGACTTATGTTGGTCGGACGAGTTAAAAGGTCCACATCAGGCCTCTTAACCATTTCAACTCTTTAACAAAACGACTCTTCTCTCGCTGTGTATGATGAAGTTGGAGTTATGCCAGCACGGGCTCTTGCTCATGATTCCTTGTTATTATTATTTTGTTTTTTTTTTTTTTTTTTTTTTTTTTTTGCTCTATCACAGTCCTCCAATTCGACTGGGTGGTATTTATAGTGTGGGGTTGCCGGGTTGCATCCTGCCTCCTTAGGAGTCCATCACTCTTCTAACTATGTGTGCCGTTTCTAGGATCACACTCTTCTGCATGAGTCCTGGAGCTACTTCAGCCTCTAGTTTTTCTAGATTCCTTTTCAGGGATCTTGGGATCGTGCCTAGTGCTCCTATGATTATGGGTACGATTTCCACTGGCATATCCCATATCCTTCTTATTTCTATTTTCAGATCTTGATACTTATCCAATTTTTTCCCTCTTTCTTCTCTTCAACTCTGGTGTCCCATGGTATTGCGACATCAATGAGTGATACTTTCTTCTTGACCTTGTCAATCAACGTCACGTCTGGTCTGTTTGCACGTATCACCCTATCCGTTCTGATACCATAGTCCCAGAGGATCTTTGCCTGATCGTTTTCTATCACTCCTCAGGTTGGTGCTGCGTACCACTTATTTACTGCAAGGTAGCTGATGTTTCTTGCACAGGCTCCAGTGGAGGGCTTTTGCTACTGAATCATGCCTCTTTTTGTACTGGTTCTGTGCAAGTGCCGGGCATTCACTTGCTTTGTGGTTTATGGTTTCACTTTTCGTATTGCACTTCCTACATATGGGAGAGATGTTATTTCCGTCTATCGTACTTTGAACATATCTGGTTCTTAGGGCCTGATCTTGTGCCGCTGTTATCATTCCTTCAGTTTCCTTCTTTAGCTCTCCCCTCTGTAGCCATTGCCAATTGTCATCGCTGGCTAGTTCTTTAGTCTGTCTCATGTATTGTCCGTGCATTGGTTTGTTGTGCCAGTCCTCTGTTCTTTCTGTCTTTCTCCTGTCTCTGTATATTTCTGGGTCTTCGTCTGCTTTTATTAGTCCTTCTTCCCATGCACTCTTAGCCACTCGTCTTCACTGGTTTTCAGATATTGCCCCAGTGCTCTGTTTTCGATGTTGACGCAGTCCTCTATACTTAGTAGTCCTCTCCCTCCTTCCTTTCGTGTTATGTATAGTCTGTCCGTATTTGCTCTTGGGTGTAGTGCTTTGTGTATTGTCATATGTTTCCTGGTTTTCTGATCTATGCTGCGAAGTTCTGCCTTCGTCCATTCCACTATTCCTGCGCTGTATCTGATTACTGGCACTGCCCATGTGTTTATGGCTTTTATCATATTTCCGGCGTTGAGTTTTGACTTGAGTATCGCCTTGAGTCTCTGCATATATTCTTTCCTGATCGTGTCCTTCATCTCTTGGTGTTTTATATCTCCTCCTTCCATTATTCCCAGGTATTTGTATCCTGTCTCATCTATGTGTTTGATGTTGCTCCCATCTGGTAGCTTTATCCCTTCAGTTCTCGTTTTACTTTGCCTTTTTGTATGTTGACTAAGGCGCATTTTTCTATTCCAAACTCCATCCTGATGTCCCCAGATACAATCCTTACAGTCTGGATTAGGGTATCTATTTCCTTGATGCTCTTACCATACAGCTTGATGTCGTCCATGAACATCAGATGGTTGATTCTGTTGCCTCTTTTCTTGAGTTGGTACCCGGCATCCATCTTCTGTAGTACTTTTGTCATGGGAATCATGGCTACTACGAAGAGTAGTGGGGACAGTGAGTCGCCCTGGAAGATCCCTCTCCTGATATTAACCTCTGCTAGTCTTATTCCAGAGCTTGTAAGTATTGTATTCCAGTTGCGCATTGTATTTTTTGAGGAAGCTGATGGTATTTTCCTCTGCCCCATATATTTTCAGGCATTCTATTAGCCATGTGTGTGGTATCATGTCGAAGGCTTTCTTATAGTCTATCCATGCCATGCTTAGGTTGGTTTTCCTTCTCCTACTGTTCTTCATTACCATTTTGTCTATCAGGAGCTGGTCTTTTGTGCCCCTACACTTCCTTCTGCAGCCTTTCTGTTGGTGGGGGATGGTGTTTGTCTCCTCTAGGTAGTTGTATAGCCTTTCACTGATGATACCTGTTAGTAACTTCCACACATTGGTAGGTAGGCAGGTGATAGGCCTGTAGTTACTGGCTATATTTCCCTTACTCTTGTCTTTTTGTACTAAGGATGTTCTTCCTGTGGTCATCCATTTGGGTGCTTGGTGATTTGAGATACAATGCTGGAGTTGTTCTGCTATTCGTGGGTGTAGGGCCTTGAAGTTTTTGAGCCAGTATCCATGGACTTCATCGGGACCTGGGGCTTTCCAGTTTGGCATTTTCTTTAGTTGGTGTCTGACTGTGTCTGTCGTGATGTCTGTGAATCTTTGTTTTATTCTCTCTGTTTCTTCTTCCTTGACTTCCTGGAGCCATGTTGCATGTTTGTTGTGTGATACCGGATTGCTCCATATGTTTTCCCAGAGTCTCTTACTTGATTCGGCTTCGGGAATTTCTGGGTGGTTGTCTTCCCCTCTTAGTTGGCTGTATAGTCTTTTCTGGTTGGTTCCGAATAGTTTGTTCTGTTGGTATCCCTTATTCCTGTTCATGTACCGTTGGATCTTATGTGCTTTGGCCTTAAGCCTCTGTTTTACATCTTCTATTGTGTTGTTTAATCCCCTTTCTTGTACTTTGTATTTCTCGTTGAGTTCCTCCCTTGTTTTCTTGCTTCTTAGCCTTTTTTCTGCCATCTCTTTCAGTTTACTCAAGTCAGATCTCATCACCATGATTTGCTTTTCCAGTCGCCTTTTCCAAGGAGGTTGCTGTTTTGGTTGCTGTTGGGTTGGTTGTGCTGGTGGTGTTGGTGTTCGAATTCCCATCAGTTCTGCTACTAATCTTGCTCCTGCATATGTCAAGTTATTTGTTTCTGTGATACTGGTGGTCTGTATTATGCCCAGTATTTCATTGACCTCACTTGTTTTCTCCCTTAATTTCTTGGTGTTGTAGGCTTTCATGGAGGGGATCTTTGTTCTCTCTGTATCTGGCTCCATCCATTGTCTAATCTCTCTACCCATTCCGTCCTCTCTGTTACTTCGTCGGTGTTTCTTCGTGTGTCGTTGTTTGATACCTCATCCTCCCTGTCGTCTTCTGTGGCATCGTCTCTCAGTTCGTCTTCGTGTAATTCGTTGTCGTGTGACATTTCCCTTTCCAGTTCTTCTCTTTCTGTTGGGGAGAGCCAGTTCTTTTTCTTTATGTTCCTTACTTGGTCTGCCAGCCTCTGCTCTGTTTGGGGGGTGTTATTCCTTCTCTCATTCCAGATGTTGACCAATCTTCTTCTATATCCTCTCTCCGTCGGGTTGCTTCTGATGTAGCATCTCCATATTTCCTTATTTTCTTCTCTTGTCCATTTCTTCTTTTTGCCTCTGTAGCTCCAATCTCAGGCTGTTGATTATTGTCGTTGTGGTGATCAGTTGCTGGATGACGACCTCCAAGTACCTGACCGTCTTCCCCTTCAATTGGGTTGAATACCTGGTTGCCGGACGAAGCTCCTCTGTTGCCAGAGGTTCCATTTACGTCGTTGTCGTTTAATCCTTCATTTCTTTCCATCATTGCTGAGTTTTGCTATTTAACCCATAGCTGGACCCTACCCCATCAGGGATAGGTACTCATTTACAGCTGAGTAGACTGAGGAAATTATGGTAAAGATCCTTTCCCAAGGAATCAACGCCGAGGAGAGCGGTCACCCATCCAACGACTGACCAGAGCCAGTGTTGCTTAACTTGACTTAAGTCTATTGACGACCTAACCCACTCCTCCACGGCGCCACTATTTATTATTATTATTATTATTATTATTATTATTATTATTATTTATTATTATTATTATTATTATTATTATTATTATTATTATTATTGAGAAACAAATCCATAGTTATGTATGTAGATATATCTAGAGGTAAATAAGTACAGATAGTTTTCGGAAATCTGTACTGATTTATCCTTAAATATATATGTATATATACATAACTGTGGATTTATTTCTCCATTTTAAGACCCGTGGTACTTTTTTTATAATATTATTATATTATCATTCTAAAGATGAACTCTAATCATATGGAACAAGCGCACAGGGGCCATTGACTTGAAATTCAAGCTTCCAAAGAATACAGTGTTCATTAGGAAGTAATATACTTACAGGACAAGCCTTGCCAGAGACGGAAATAAGGGGGGCACCTGGTCACGTGCCGCCCCCTCCCCCCCCCACGGATATGAATATGTATATATATATATATATATATATATAATATATATATATATATATATATATATGATAATCCTAAGTGCTGGCGCAAACGCCGGCTTAATCTTGAGTCTAGAGTTCTAGACCAACGAGCATATCTGAAGGTAATAGCATCACAACGCTTTTCAAATACTATTGTTAAATGCTCCCAAAGACTGATTTCGAGATGTCGTTCTGATAGTAAGTCATTGCATTCGTGATAAAAAAATGCATCTGCTTTAGTGGGTTTCCCTCTGCCGTCCAATTTGCTTCGATGACAGTGACCTTCCTATTACTCCAAAGTGTGAGTGCTCGCATTGTTTCTACTCCCTCGGGAGTGTGAGTTGTGAACTTATCTCCTGCTGACACTCCGCGCTTGTTAATTTAGCTTCAGATATACATAAAGTGGTTCCAGAAGAAGGGTTTGATATTTTGGACTAAAAGCACATAGGCAAAACAGAACGGAAGTTTAGGACTTTGACCGAATGTACATATTATTATTATTATCATTGTTAGTTGTGAACTTATCTCCTGCTGACACTTCCTCGCTTGTTAATTTAGCTTTAGATATACATAAAGTGGTTCCAGAAGAAGGGTTTGATAATTTGGACTGAAAGCACATAGGCAAAACAGAACGGAAGTTATTCAGAAGAGGAACCCTATTCTCATGGAAGGAGCCCAAAGGCCATTGAATTGAAATTCAAACTTCCAACACCTATGGTGTTCATTAGAAAGAAGTTACAGAAGGTAATAAGGAATTAATAAATAGACAGAAATGGAAGTAAATCATTAATATACGAGCATGATTGTTTTATGGTAACAATGCGTTGCATTTTTGCTTGCAATTTTCTTGCAAGTTCCAATTGCACAGCTTCCTTTGGGAGACTGATCCACAGTCAAACGTTGTGAAGAGCAAAGGACCTCTGGATATGGAAAGTTCGATAGTGAGGCCCATTTACTGCATATTACGCTGCTGTTCAGCCATTCTGGTTTCTCTCTGTAGGAAAAGTGGATCAGGGATTAACTGTGAGTGTAAAAGATCTCTGTTATGATACAACTTATGAAAAATTGACAAACATGAGACCGTCCGTCGATGGTCCAAGTCATAAACTGCTAACATTAGGAAAACAGAAACCTACCACCACGAACCACTCTATCTAAAAGAGATAAATCTTTGGCAGAAGCAAATATCCACATCGGAGAATAGTATTTTATTAAAGCAGGGGGTTCCCAACCTGGGGCTGGGGTACGTGTACCCCCAGTGGTACATTTGTACTATTCAGGAGGGCACATTGGATCCGAGAGAATAGCCAGTGCGCTACTGCGCAATACATATTGTAATTTGCACTGAGATTACACAATTTCGTGTCTCTTTTTCAATTTCCTTATTACCATTAATATTCTTATGCAATCTACACTAACCGATTTCATAATAATATTATATCACCGTATCGATTTCATTGCTTTTCTTTTTCGTCCTAAATTCTTAGGGGTATATAGGAGTCTACAAAAATGCCCGAGGGGTACAGAAGAACAAAAAGGTTAGTAATTCCTGTATTAAAGGAAGGACGAATGACCTAAAACAAACAGGTTGCACTTATTTTGTAAATTTTATAAATAGATGAGGCCTTGCATACAGTGAAATGAGCAGAGGACTACGACTGAATGTGCATAATAAGTGAAACAGCGTCTAAGGTGAGGACTGGCTTTGACTGAATTTATATGGGGGAAAGGGTGGAGAACTTGACGAATTCGTTTCGCCCAAATCTGCAAGGATTATATGCTACGTCAAGTAAATGAAGGTTTTTGCAACAGGAGATTGTTGATTTGAAAGCTGTTTTGGCTAAAAACATGAATCCAGTGTTTTGGGAGACCATTATGTGTTACAGTTAGTCAATACTTATTAACCATGCTTTCTTAGCTTTTCATTTGTTTGTTTTTGTTTGTATGGTGCTTTTACGTTGCATGGAACCAGTGGTTATTCAGCAACGGGTCCAACGGCTTTACGTGACTTCCGAACCACGTCGAGAGTGAACTTCTATCACCAGAAATACACATCTCTCACTCCTCAATGGAATGGCCGAGAATCGAACCCGCGACCACCGAGGTGAGACGCTAATACCATACCAACCATGCCGCTGAGGCGCTAACTTTTCATTTGAGAAACATTAAGTTATGAAATACTATAGATACAAAAGGCACAAGAGATTTGACGAAGATTAGTCAGTGATAGTGATACGGCCAATGAACCACGTGAATTATGTTTAGCAAAGTTAAATCCCCTCTATAACTCGTTCTCTGTAGATAACATAATACTTTTGATATCAACTAATCATCTGTACTCGGACCTAACTTTCATATCAAATATTACTTTCAGTAGTGTTTCAAATAATTAGTTGTATACTCGTACTATCTATAATGCAACACGCGAACTGTTTATAGATTTCAGGACTTCCAAAATCTGCTAAAATGAAGCTACTCATAAAATCGTAATTTAGCTGGTCCGGTGATATGGTTGTTTGTGTCGTGACATGACGTTCAGATGTCGCAGGTCTGCGTCTCCCCTAGGCCGATGAAAAATCACTGGCTCTATATCATGATCAGTTACTGCTGCAGTGTGGGGTCTGCGGTGGGGAAGGTTGAAACCCACATTCTTTGGAAGCTGAATCTCAAGTCAATGGTCCTCGTGTGCTTGTTCCATGTGAATAGTTTTCATCTACAGAAGTAATAATAATTATAATAATCATAATAGGATAATGACAATCACAGCGGATGAATGGCACAACAAGCCAATGCACGGACAGTACACGAGACAGACTAAAGAACTGGCCAGAGATGAAACATTGCAATGGCTACAGAAGGGAGAACTCAAGAAGGAAACAGATGGCATGAGATCAGGACCTAAGAACCAGATATATTCAAAGATTGATTAATGGAAATAACATCTCACCCATATACAGGAAGTGCAATATGAAAAACGAGACCATAAACCACATGGCAAGCGAATGTCCGGCATTTGCACAGAACCAGTATAAAAGGAGGCATAAATCAGTAGCAATAGCGGTCCACTGGAGCCTGTGCTAGATAGAGGACAATCAGGTCAGAACAGACAAGGTGATACGTGACAACAGACCAGACTTGACTCTAATTGACAAAATCAAGAAAGTATCACCCATTGATGTCGCAGAACCATGCGACACCAGAGTAGATGAGAAAGAAAGGTAAAAATTGCCTTGTATCAAGACCTGAAAATAGAAATAAGAAGGATATGGGATATGTCAGTGGAAACACTGGGCACGATCCCAAGATCCCTGAAAGGGAACTTAGAAAAATTACGTAGATGCTGAAGTAGCTCCAGGACTCGTGCAGGAGAGGACACATAGTAAGAAAAGTGATGGACTCTGAATGGGGCAGGATATAATCCGGAACCCCACACTATAAAACCCACCCAGTCGAAGAGGATGACTGTTATAGGCAAAAAAAAAAAAAAATTAATAATAATAATAATAATAATAATAATAATAATAATAATAATAATAATAATAATAATAATAATAATACAAGGATATTCATTCTTTTAGAGTGTTCTGCGTGGCTGCCAATAGTTTTCTCATCTTCAGTTAAACTTCCTCACCGGAGAGATTCTTTTTCCAACGACGGGAATTTTGATTCAGACCTTCGGATGGATTCTTGTTTACTCAGTTTCGTAGGTTTCGTTCAAGGAGAACACTTCCATTATCACTGCCAGCACCTAAGCATCTGCGTCCTAATTACGTTCAGTATGCTCGGTCTCACTCTATCCAGCTTCTTGGAGCTCTTGTTCTCTTTGTTCTAGATTCCTGGAACTGCATATTTCAAGTATGTTTTTCTTCTCAAGTTTTATGCTCCTATTCCAAACTTTACATGGATTATCTATTGTACTTCTTGTTCTGGTTTACGGTTATTTACTTTCTTGTTGGTAATTTGGAGGTAAACAATATTCATCACATCGCTCCATTCTTCCTTGTTTGCAAATGTATCCTTCATTCTGTGGAATTTTGTCTGTATTACTCAAGTTTTTCTGTTGGTCCCATGACAATGAGTGAACATGAAGAATTTGAATAATGTTGGTAAAAGGCAGAGTTGAAGAACGCGCAGAGAATGACATAAGAGGAGATCAATCTTAGGCAGGAGTTAAATACGAAGCAGGGTGTTGACAGAATACGCAACAACAGTGAAAAGACTTGAGAATGTTAAACACATATGGAACCAAAGGACACCTGTCATTCTTGAGTTAATTAATGTAGCCTGTTCTTCATATGTTTCCTTTGATGAGAAGATATACAAACATAAAAGGCCATTAAAATCCAGAGAGAAGTGACCGCCTCTCGACCTGTGTAACGAAAAAAACAGGTAAGAAAAATGCGCCAAAGTTTCTTGGCTTAGTCGAGTTTTATATAGAGCGTATAATACTGTATGAAACACTCTCCCACGATCCATGAAACTCTCAACCACAGACCTGTGGTGGGCCTATGTTGTTGGCACCTATAGCGTTGCCAGACGCACAATCATGGAAAATTTTTTATTTAAATAAAAAAAAAACTACGGAGGTTAGAGGGCTGTAATTTGGCATGCTTGATGATTGGAGGGGGGTTGATCGACGTACCAGTTTGCAGCCCTGTAGCCTTAGTAGTTTTTAAGATCTGTGGGCGGACAGAAAAGTGAGGACGGACAGACAAATAGCCAGATCAATAGTACTCTCTTACAGGAAACTAAAAGGCCATAAAAAATCGGGAGATAAGTGACTGCCTCTCAGGCTGTGTAGAAGAAAAAGAAAAAAAAGTGGTCATCGGAAAGGGCCAATATCCTCGACGCCATTAAGGTTGAAAAAAGAAAAATGGGCCTTCCATTTTTGCTCACAGTGAACTGCTTACAGAACAGCTCCTGAAGTGGAAGAGCAATGAATCATCTTTAACGTGGTATTTTTGTCATATTTATCATTTAAGCGTATCCACACTTTCTTACTGTAAAGCACATCGTCACATTGGTGACTGCTAACTATGAAATGACAAGACTAGATAATGTGATGTAGTACTTTAAACAGAAAAGACGACTCCTTTAAAAAACTGTGCTTCTTTTGTGGAGACACTGGAATCGAGTCTCCATTAAAGAGAGAAGGGAAAAAATTGACTATTTGCCATTTCATCCACGCGGCTGAAGAGCAAAGGGCACTGAAGGACCGAGAATGAATTACAAATAAACCGTCTGACGTGGCTGCAACCGGCGATGGAGATTGGATATGTCTCTCGCTAATGATATTCATCTTTCCGCTCCCATGACGGAAAGACGTCTCCACAGTCAGCCAAGGTCGACATACCGCGTGAAGAAGAAGAAGAAGATCTTTCATTACAAAAGCAAACAAATAAATAATCCGGTGCACCGTGCGTGAGGCGGTTCGTCTTCATATTTAATGAGTGTTCCTTCACGAGTTTCTCAAACGTTGAGGGTAACGTTTGCTAATTTGTCTTTTATCTTTACATAATTCAGTTGTGTCAACTTTACGTCCCTTTCCTAATTGCACCGACTTGTTGCTTTTCATATTGATATTACTGGGATCATTTTCGCAAAATCATTCTCAAAGGTATTATTTTCTCAATTGGCAGACAGGTGTACTCGAGCTCTAAAACAAGCTAACGAAATTCTGCACGCAGACGCGCACATGCTTCAACACATATATATGAGTCTCATCACATCACCGTCATTCATATATGCGCATTAAGCTACATATGTCCTTTAAGTTAATATCTAATTTGCTCTACCTCAGAATTAATATATTTTCATATAGGCTAACCGAAGGGGAATTTTTTAACTGTAAAGAGCTTCAATGTATGTCCTAGATTCTTGGTTCCATGGTTCGCGCCCATGAGCCACGAATTACTTAGCAACCCTTCGGTTAACAACGTATATAAAGACATATTAATTCCGACGTAGAGTGAATCAGATATTAAAGGACGTTTGTGTTACAAGCATGGCACTTAGCTGTAACAGCGGCGATAGGTTGATTTCGATTCTGGATATATATAAAACATGTATTTGACAGGATTCTGTACAGCAGAATCGAAATTGTCTTCTTCGTCTCTCGCTAGCTTAACAGATAAACAGACTGTCAACCTTTGCAACAAATTCAAAAGGCATAGTTCCGAATCCTGGCTAGGTAACTTGCACTTCCCTTACGCAATTCTTTTTGGTTGTTATACCCTGTATTAAAGATGATTTTTCTCTTATTCTTTAAGAGCATAAAAATTCTTATGTGAATTGGTAATAAAATTGCCATGATTTATATATATATATATATATATATATATTAAACGAGATTTAGGACTAAATGACACTCGTTTAAACAAATTAAACAAACAGGCAACTCCACCTACCTCGTTCGTTGTACATTGTTCAGGCATGAGCTAAAAATGCAAACTGGGCTAATGAATCCCCGTAGATACAAGAATATACTTTTTATTTCCCAAATTAGCCAACATTAAATGGAACAGAATAAATACATTAAGTGGAATTAAAAGAATAAACTCTGACCCCCCCAAAAAACTGTAAACTAAACTCTCACTGTCTGATTAACTACGCCATTAAAATGGTCATAAAGTCTTTAGAGAACCCATTCTCTTATATGGTGCCATGAACCCATCTTGTGATGGGTGTTCTCAAACCTCCTCGAGGTGTGTTTTGCACAATGACACAAGCAATCAAAGAGTGTCCTCCCTTCTTTGCATCACCTATCACTAAGGCTCATACATCATACGTTACGAACACACACACAGACACGACTGGCGGCCGCATGATCCAATCATGTGATCTCTAAGGTGTCGCCAACCTCAGGTCGCTTAGGTCACCATTCCTGGCTGTTTTTCATATCAGCATTCTTCGAGGAGCCAAGCGCTTATCACTAAGCGCCTCTGTCTCTAACCGGAAAAAGCTGAGATTAACAATTCACTACTACACCTATGTTAGATATATATATATATATATATATATATATATATATATATATATATATATATATATATATATATATGTTAAGATATATATATATAATATATATATATAATATATATATATATATATATATATATATATATATATATATATATATATATATATATATATATATATATATATATATATATATATATATATATACATACTATATATATATATATATATACATACTATATAACTATATATATATATATATATATATATATATATATATATATACATACATATATATATATATATTAATGCATATATATTGTTAGATATCAACTGTATAATATATATATATATATATATATATATATATATATATATATATATATATAGATATATATATATATATATATCATGGCAATTTTATTACCAAATAACATTCACATTTTCACATTCTCAAGTATTTCAAATGTCCTCTGTAAGGATAAACGCAGGACCTCAATTTGTTATGTATACAAGTAGTTTGGGAAAAGAAGAGTGCTTGAAAAGAGAAGTGTTCTCTCTAAAGCTGATACAGCCCCGGATTTGAAATTCAGCGGCCCAAGTCACCTACCCTAACGGCCGTGGGCTTGACGTAATGAAGAAGTCACTATAAGAACAGAAAATGAACTTGATTACAAGGTAAACTAAACTAACGTAACATACAACACAACAACAGCATACATGAACGTAGCTCATGTTTGTAAGTGTGCTTCAAAAGGCAGTATCAATTCCATGAAATCCTCCCATCTCAGCTTTGCCTTTCCTAAATTCTTGGCCCAGAAATAATTAAAGTACTTTTTTCAAAGCGATATCTTACATAATTTACACATTCTATATTTTAACCACCGGTGTTGCAGGAAATTATTCTCCCCAGACTGAAATCCCCCCCCCGCCCCCCCCCCCCACAGGATAATAAATTAAACCTAGGATTGATTCCCCCCCCCCCCCCCCCCCCCGGAATAACAGCCCGGGCTGTTTTTCCCACGGGGGGAATTTTAGACCTAGGATATTCTCTCCCCGCTACATATATATTTTAATGAATTACATAATCAATGGGTAAGTTTGACAAAACCATTGGAGTGTTATTCTACATCAGAATCATATTAGTTTATACGTAGTCTGGTAATTTACTAGTACCTACTTGTGTAGTGCTAGTGCTGAATTGATATGGCAGAGTATTCACCGATAGTATGTAGGCAGCACATCATGATGTTAAACCATGTCGGCCGTCTTGTTCCTTGGTTACTGATACTATTTTATTATTGTCTATGTTGGAGTCAAACGCAGTTTCAGGTAAAACAACGGTGATGCCACATTATAATTGTCATTATCATTTTATCAGGATAATGGCAAAAAGTCTTTATTGGAAGGCTAACTAAAAAAAAAAGTACTTAAAAAGCAATTAAAAATCACGGGTTTTAGAGGAGCGTTAATTCATTTTATCTTTTGTCTTTTTAACTGGGGGACTGGACTACGCTTAAGACAACTCCATGAGGCCTTATTAATTTCGTGTTGTTCCAAGACGAGCAGTGTGGTACCATTCGTAACATGACTCACACTCGACCAATTCGCTTCCATCTGCCGTAATTCCTGTACATTCTTGACATATCCATGACCCAGGATTGCTAGGAATGTCGTCCTTCTTTGCCTTAAGTGTTGCATGAAGCGTTGTAATTGCATCTTCAGCCATGTATTTATAAACACCCTTAAGTGCTTGTTTTTTTTTCCATGACAAGCATGCCAGAAAGCTTCTCTTGTTTTGCCTCCAGTTCATCATCTGTGACGTTGTTTTCCTTCCACTTCCACCTTACAAACATGAGTAAAATTACGCTCTCTTCAGATGCGTTGCACGGTTCTTTTGGTACATTGACGTCATCATCTTGCCTAAAAGCGCTTGTTTCTTTGTATGGTGCTTTAACGTTGCATGGAACCAGTGGTTATTCAGCAACGGGACCAACGGCTTTACGTGACTTCCGGACCACGTCGAGAGTGAACTTCTATCACCAGAAATACACATCTCTAACACATCAATGGGATGCCCGAGAATCTAACTCGCGGCCACCGAGGTGGCAGGTCAAAACCATACCGATCACGCCACTGAGGTGCTCTTGTGCCATCTTGTTTGTACACCTTTAAATTCACTTTATGGTACAAGTTTTTGAGTTCTTTATTTGATGCAACGTCTTTCATTTTTGCGAGCCTTTGCTTACAAGAAAAGCAACTTTATACGGGCCTATGTGTTTTGCTTCTAATTTTCCTCCCATTCGGAGATTATTTTTGCTGTTTTTTAATAGCACTAATGAGCCGTTGACAAAACACTTTTACCTCTTTAACCGTGTCTGATGTTACCCTATACTCGATTTTTTCCATCTGTCCATCCGCCTGTGGTGTTTGCGTATGGTAACACTGCGTCCCGGGCTTTAGATAGTTACATTCAGCTTTCATTCAACAATTATAATATCCTATTTCGATATCAACGGTGTAATTCGCATACAGTGAATTATTACAACACTTTTCAGTTGCAAATGTACACCCAGATTTCCTTTCACTAACCTAAAACTTACACGGCGTAACTATCTAAAGCCGGGATACAGTGTTACCATACGCAAACATCACAGGCGGATGGACAGATGAAAAAAACAAAAAAAAACAGAGTATAGTTACTACCGCGCCATATGACCCAGTATCCAAGTAGAATGGAAGCACGGAATCCCTCCTAAACATGGCAGTCAAAGGGGTAACACCAGTGGTGGCATGAACCGATGTACGATATCCGAATAGGATTCTCTTTATGTGCAAATCCCAATCGTTTTGTTCATTATCACATTTGACAAGAGCTTTTCCGTTGGTTTGATTAAATATCTCCTGCAATCCAATCGTTTGGGGATGATAGGCTGAGGCAATTTTGCGATCTACCTGTAACTTGGCACCCTTAGTCGGTGATCAAGGTTTCTATGCAGCCAAATTCACATATGGTATCTGGTGTAAACAACCGAGTGGACTAGCTGCGGCCACCTTAACCGTGGTCGGACCCACCTTCAGAAAAAGTACTTTAACACGTCCTGACACCGGAGAAAGGCACCAGACACGAGTCATAGATAGTGGGAGCAACACCTCGAGACATGAGACTCGTGACTGGTGTCCATCTCCGGTTCAGGTCGTGTTAAAATACGTTTTCCGAAGGTGGGTCCCAACACGGTTAAGGTGGCCGCAGCTAGTCCACTCGGTTGTTTAACCTATAAAGAATAGTGCAACTTTTACTGCAGATGTGTGTTTTAAAAGTTAAGCAACTGGAAATTTCGTGAAGTAATCCGTCATTACTGCAATTGATCATTGTCCTCTCTCTCTCTCTCTCTGGGGCAAGGGTCCGATCAAGTCCATTCCTCCCAGAGACCAAGCTCATTCAGGAACAGGCACTGGATGTAACTCTGGAGCATTGCTGGTTTATTACTTGCTTTCTAGCACTTGTCACATTTAAAATAATCACTAATAAGTTCTTTGATGCCCTCAAAATAATGCTTAGCAGTAATTTTTCCGATAGCCTTATCCCTTCCAATATGTGCAGCCATATGTGCATCACCAAACCCTTCACGACAAGCTTTCATAACTGCTAACTTCCGTTTTCATCAACACTTAACGCAACTAAACTTCATTATTTATTTTTCGTTCATGCATTCGATGTCCATCTTTAAACAAAATGGTGCTCACTATTTTCCAATATCACGCTTTTCGTCTTTATTCAGTCCATCAAGATACTTTCCAATGTTCAAATATTGGATGGTATGTGTGGTAAGTGAGCTCCTCCATCCTATGACGCAGCTGTTTCCACTGCCGCTGGTGACTGCTCTCGAACAACTGTGAAGTGAACTGTGAAGCCTGTTGTCGCCGTGACTACAAGGGAAACAGATAAAAAGAGTGCGATTGTCAACAGCCCAAGTGATGGTAGTTTTGTCGACATGATAATTATCCTGTGTGGCAGGCTGTCGTTGCTACACAGGAACGGGGTTGGGGGATTCTTGTCCCTGAGGGGATAATATTATCTTGGGATGAAATTCCCCATGGGTGATATATATCCTAGGCCATACTTCCCCCTGGGGTAATTTCGGATATGGTGAAATACAGGTTGTTACACCAGTTTATTGTTTTTTTTTTTCTTCGTCTACATGAACTCATGTTCAGGTTTTTACCAACCGTTATATTACACATTTGTTGCTGAAGACGTTCTACCTTCCCAGTATCTAGTGATACTGCTCATTCCTTCAATTTTTACCAAATTTTTAAATCTATTGTTTAAACTAAATACATAAAAGTGATAAATAAAGTAAATAAATAGTTAAATTAAATCAACAGATTAATAAAAAATCAATCAGTCTATCAAATACAGCCTCGTTTAATTACATCCTCCTTTGCCATATCCATTCAACCTAGAATTCCTCCATATTGATCTGTCTGTCACCTCAGATCTTGACCGTGCAATGGAATAGGAATCTTGGAATTCATCTGATTTCGTTTCATTTGTTCCCTTCTGCGATCTTCGGAATTTCCGTCATCAAAGAAAAATCTCACCAACAATTTGGTCCAAATCACTTTTAAGACATTTTGGAGACATCACAAGACAGTAAACATGACTGAAAACAAGTAAAAAATGCACCGAGGTTTCTTCGGAGCAATCGGGTTTTCTGTTCAGCGCATAAGTTTTGTTCCAGTGTCATCTAAGTTGACAGGAAATACACCAGTCTTATTTATTTTTTAAGACTGAGACACTGTTTCCGTATTTAGGCACATCGTCTTTTGTTTTCTTTCGGGAGAAGATTACATCAATGACGTCATCCTGACCTATTTATTTCTCTAAGAGTTTCTGCCTCTCCAGCACAGGTATCCCGACGATGTTCTGTTGAAAAGCGAGACAATCTTCCCTCTTGTCTCACAAGGTAGAGTTTTCCCCTTTTTTTTCCTTCGTGTTTCCTCCGTCCCTATCATCTGCCATTTAGGAAGAGGCAGCTCTATCACTTCATTAGGCTGCTGAGTTCGGCGTATTTTTGTTATCCCGATATGCAGATTCTTTAAGAATAAACGAACTTATTTACTCTGCTAAAATGCCCTTGAGTGGAAGAATATCCATTATGTGAAATCAAAGAAAGCGAGAGCCGTAGGAGATGGAAGTGAATGTTTAGCAATAAAATGTCAGTAAAAGATTGTATTTGCAATGAGCAACGAGTAAGGGACAGAAAACCTTATAACAACAGAAACAAAGATGCTGAGTACATCCTTAATCAACGTAGACACTGGAAGGTAGGAGCTACTTAGGCTCGTTTTCTACGCATCACCCACGTGGTACTATAGTAGATTCACATCACCCGTGCATCTGATGTTTAACCCAGTCCCTTACGACGCTCCTGATTGGCTGTTGTTAAGCCAGTCACAGGGCTGGAAACTCTTAGTCTCTAGAGAGAGTTCACATAGGCAGGATGTATGTTCCACCTCTCCTGAGGGATACTTTTGTAAAACGTATCCCTCAAGAGAGGTGGAACATAGTGTCCTGCCTATGTGAACTCTCGAGAGAGACTGAGAGTTTCCAGCCTTGTGATTGGCTTATCAACAGCTAATCAGGAGCGTCGTAAGGGACTGGCCTAGACATCAGATGCACGGTTGATGTGAATCTACTATAGCACCTTGGAGTTGACGCGTAGATAACAACCCAAAGCACCACAAGAAGGTATTTATATGGTACTTAGGCCATGCCCTACTCAAGATTGATAAACAATAGTAGATATATGGCAAAAACATCCCCAGTAAATGCATCACTTAGATGACCCAGCTACCGCAGGAGCCCACCCACCCCTCCCCCCCCCCCCTCCCCCTTACATCGATGCTTACGGATACCCCATTACTAAACAAGAGGACTGTAGGTCAGTGAAACGAGCAATAAATGAAAAAATAATAAAATTTACCACCGAAAAATAAACATCGCTATCTTCACAATTCTCCAGATCTCTATCACTATTCGTTGAGTGTGTTGTGATGTTAATGAAAGGAGTGTTATTCGAAAGTAGATTCATTGAACGGTACAAGAAGGATTTTAAAACTTGGTACACGAAACATAAAAAAAAAAAAAAAAGCCTTTTGGAAAGCCATGCATAAAAGTGGCTTTTATTAAAGGCGAAGGAGCAGGAATCTCTGAAAAAAAAAGGGAAACTTCTTTTAAAACCTTTAAAAGTTTCAAGTTACTAGCGCCAACTTCTTCCAGGGATTCTCTAAAAATTTTGGGACTATGAATAGACTTACAGCACTTGCTTCTCTCTCTCTCTCTCTCTCTCTCTCTCTCTCTCTCTCTCTCTCTCTCTGTGTGTGTGTGTGTGTGTGTGTGTGTGTGTGTGTGTGTGTGTGTAAATCTGCCAGCTACTAAAACTGATCATAGTGATTTTCAAGAATTCATCTACAAATCTCACATGGCTCTTTTCAGTTGCGCTAAAACTTCCTCCCATGACCCATTTTTCTCGTGTCAAGTTCTGTCCGCCATTCTCAACAAATATTCCTTTCGCGCCTTTTTTAACAATTGAAAAAAAGATTCCTCATCCGCACCGAAGAGTTCCTCGCAGTCTCTCTCCTTTTCTTTTCACACACAAATGCCATGTGATCCGTTCTCAAGTCTAAGCCGAGCCGGGAAATTCCTCCAGTGGTTCATTCCTCGATTCAAAATGTTTCGGAACCTGATTCGAGACCCCTAATCCCCCTTCTCCATGAATCTTAAAGGTGTCCGGATCATATTTTCCCCACGGTTCAATTTTCACAGCCAATTTATCTAGAGCAGTATTTTCCGAGCCTTCCTCGGGTGCATTCCTATATTGCAACATTATTCCTTTGCAAAATTGGAAGGGTATTCGCGTCATTCATTCTGATAACTAATTTCAAGTTTATACTCACATATTTACGTTCTGTTCGGAACAGGATTCAAGTCTTGCGACACCAAAAGGATTTACTTCCTGGTAGTTATTAACAGTGATGAAGAATGCTGACGTAATTCGCGATGTTATATTTTCACTGCCTAAACCAGAAGTTTCAGATACTCTTAATCTTGAGTTCATGGTAAAGTTAATAGTACCTCTTGTTTGACAAGCACAAAAAATATGCTTCGAACACGGCAAAACACACCCAAAAAAAAGTAGCAGAAAACATGTCAGACGAGTTTTAAAAAAAAACACCAACACAAATTTGGGAAAAACTAAAAACAAAACAAATATTCTGGAAAACTGCGCGCGTGTCCGCGTGCATTCGCGCTAAGAAACATTTTCGGCAAATCTTAATCTTTCGACGAAATCGCAGATCGCCTTTTCATGTCACGCAAATGCGAGAAGTCCACTGAATTACCCGAATTTAAGTAAGTCGTAAAAGTGAGGATATTAGTAATAGTGAATTATTAATAGCTCCCTCCCGAGTTCGCTAATGGAACGAAATATTAAAAAAAGAGGTGATAAATGCGCGGGCTTTTGTCAGCACCGGGAGCTCCCGGGCGTGCGTATATCTTAGCTGAAATGAGATAGAATAGAACCAGGTGCTAGGCAGTCACAGACGTGGTCCGTTTCCTCGTGAAATCATTTATTTACTGCCGTGAAATGGCGTCACATCGCAAAATGGTCATGACAATGAGACGTACTCGATTTAGTTTTTGTTTGCATGGTGTTTTTGCGTTGCATGGAACCAGTGGTTATTGAACAACGGGACCAACGTCTTTACGTGACTTCCGAACCACGTCGGGAGTGAACTTCTATCGCCAGAAATACCCACATCCCCCTCACTCCTCAATGGAATGCCCGAGAATGAAACTCGCGGCCACCGAGGTGGCACGCCAACACAATACCGACCACGCCACTAAGGCGCTACCTCGATTTAGTTGATTCTCAGTAATAACTGAACTCAACACATCTCTCACTCCTCAATGCCCGAGAATCGAAATCGCGGTCACCGAGGTGGCACGCCAACACCATACCGACCACGCCACTGAGGCGTTATTTCGATTTAATTGGTCCTCAGTAATAACTGAATTCAACCGACAGACTTACAAATTCATGCTAGGCCCATGCCCTCCCTTCTCTTCCCTGGCTGCGAACAACTGCTGTCGACTAACTATCAGGTACCTGACCTGCTGCTTAGGTCAAATGGGACATAATGGATTTTACAAAATTAGCTTTAAGGCGTTTCTCCTTTGTGGGATCGAACTCGTCTCTCGCCGGTTAGGTGAAGTTAATAGTCCCCGAAGTATTTTTTCTTCAGTTTCTTAAGAATCTGAGTTTACGTGTTGTAGCGCCAAACCTTTTCATGTGCATTGCCTAATGTTTCTTATGTACAAAGGAATAGGCCGAAGAACCGTTCTTACTTAATCTGGATACATACCCTACAAGATTTTTAAGCTCTATGTTACAAAGTCTTGCACGTTATGCATCAAAATCTGAACCATTTGAAAACGGTTTTCTCATAATCATTTCCCTCTGAATTATTCAACTCTGCAAGTAAGACTTAAGACGAGAGCTGAAGTGTCAAGCTGTGTGTGATCAGTTCTTCGTACCATTCATTATACGATGGAAACTGCAATTTTAATATCAAAAGTCAGAAGTAATTCAAAACCATAAAGGACAATATGAGAGAGAGAGAGAGAGAGAGAGAGAGAGAGAGAGAGAGAGAGAGAGAGAGAGAGAGAGAGAGCCATTTAATGAAGCCTCGGGCGATACCCCAAGCAAGGACCCTCGTTTCAAGTTATTAAGGTAATTAGGCCAACCGCTTGACATTCCGCAGCTTAACATCGTCTTGTCCCGAACTGCATACTAAAACCACCCTTCGGGGTCATATTCGAGGAACCTCTACTAAGAAAATTCATTATGTCTTCAGACCTGAAATGGCTATATCTAGAATAAGGGACCTGCTAACTTTTTTATTTTTTTACTCTCTCTCTCTCTCTCTCTTCTTCTTCTTCTTCTTCTTCTTCTTCTTCTTCTTCTTCTTCTTCTTTCTTCTTCTTCTTCTTCTTCTTCTTCTTCTTCTCCTCGATTTTTCCCGCCTTAACTTTGGAAAGTAGATCATACAACAGCATAACGTAAAATGGGCGAAGTGATTTCCCCTTTTTAAATGATGTTCCCATTTCTCCGCTGATCTGCGTAACCAATATATTCGCCGTGGCAGAAACCACAGCGGATTTTCAGTAAGACGTTTCGGGTAACAAGTTCATTTTTTGCAAATGTTGACGCAGCAACTTTAGGGGCTCTTTTCATCCCGAGTTGAAAACTTCGGAAGTAATGGGAAAATGTCAACACTTCATAAAGATGGGAAGAAAAAGAGAAAGTTTGGTAGAAGTCTCGTTCATTTTTGCCCAGCGACATGGGGCAAATATTTTCCAGGGGCTTATGAACAATTTGGAATGTTTGCTGGGAAACAGCAAAAATGTAGAGGATAATCAAGTGGAGGTTAATCAGCTGAGATCATCAGCATCCCACATAGGATAGTGAGCGAACTAAGAGCACTGGATTTACGGTTGGAGTACGGAAGAAAATACCTTCATACTTGCTCTGACTTAAAACTCCGGTAATATTTTCCAGTTTTTAGGTAATTTTTGCTGACACTGATTGTTCTCGTTCATTCTTTCTATCTTCACCTTTAGTCTCATCCCACTTAGCTGTCAACTTCTTTAACTTTACCTTGTACTAGTTTCAATCTTCACTTTATGAACGTAATTGTGGAGCCCTTTGAGTCCAGAGGCGGCAGTTGGTTGCCTCCATAACCTCATTAATCTTCTTTCTCCAACATCAGCTAACAGTATGGGAGACATGACACAGTTACCCACCCTCTGAAACCGGTTTGTCCGGCTCGGTTGGGGCGGGCTAGGTAGGGGAACAAGAGAGTAGGGGAGACATACACCCTCCTCCTGTAAACCTGTTTGTCTGCCGAGGTGGGGATGGTGTAAGTGGGGGATCAGGATGGTAGGGGAGACAGCATCACAGGGTTCCAGTGCGCGTAGCATGCGTCAACAAGCTTGTAATAATAACAATGATAATAGGTACTGTTAAAAGATATTGCTGCATCAGCCGAATTGATTCTGTAGAGAGTTTTATCTATCTTGTTTATGACAACTTGGTTACTACGTCCAACTGGCGAGTAACGTCCCAGTACTCGTCATAATGAGGTAGTGAAATATGGAGAGTCATGTCCGTAGAGTTACACATAAAACTAACGTTTCTCCCGACTTCGATCGAGTAGAATGATGGTGTTGTAACTGTAACTGTAAGGGGAGGGGGGGATAGGACAGTGTGGAGGTTCAGTTTCAACTGATTTAAACCTCTGCGGGATCCCCCAAAAGAAAGGTAAGGTTTCGTGGGCGAAATTACGGGGGTGAAAGGAAGGTATTAGTTAAGAGGAAAAAAGAATGGGACAGACCCATTTGTCTTTTAGTGGATACTTTGATGCTTGTAGTAAGTGTCTTGGATTGATTTGACCCGGTGTTGAACTGTTTTCATATTTAGAGGCATAGCAAAGGCTCTCAATGAGTGTAGGCTCCAACTATGGATCGTCCTCCCTCTCCCCCTGCAGGGGAGGGGGGGGGGGGACTCAGATCACGGTGCATTATAGTATTTTTTATTTCGTGCTTTTTGTTAGTTTATTTCGGGATCTCTTCCCTGTATTTTTTATTTCGTGCTTTTTGTTAGTATTGTTAATTTATTTCGGGCTCTCTTCCCGAATGTAATCTGATGGTGCTTGTGGGATGTTTATATGTTTTAATGATCAAAATTAATATTCAATACCCGTTACTTTGTTGAAATAAAACCACTTGCTTATCAATTAGGAAAGGAGAAAATAACAGCTATTCATAGAGGAAAAACACGAATAATTATTGAGTCAATGTTCAACATTATTATTTTTATTATTATCATCATATCATTAAAGAAAGTAATTGCAGGGGCAGCTTCCTATTTCCTTTTTAAAATGATTGCGTCGTTCTTTAAGTCTTTAATATTCATTGAGGAAAATATTTTAATTCACTCTGGTGTTCTTCTCCCTTTATCAAGACATTTCCCCTACCTTAACACGTAGCCCAACTCCCTCCCCCAAACCCCATGCAGCCTCATCACCACATTGCCGTTCTCACTTTGTTTATTTGTATAGTGATTTTACATTGCATGGAACCAGTGGTTATTCAGCAACGATATGAAATATTCTATTGAATGAGGATGGCGAGGATTGATTGCCTTTTCATCAGCAAAGGAAGCCCTAATATTTTAACGAAGTTTCATTATCCCATCATCTACTCAGTTACCAATTACAAATGCTGACTTCATTTTCTGTAAGAAAAACTATTGTCCTGTTTAGTTTACTTTTTTTGTTTTTAAAGGTGTCCTTTTAGTCTTTTTAATATTTTAAGTTTGTAATATTTGTGCAACTTTTATATTTCAAATTCTTAGCTTTATTGTAATTTATTTTATGCTATCTATTTTGTACAGCCCTCGAAAATGTAATGAAGACATTACGAATAAATTGACCCTTTTAGCAAGTCTTATGTCCTTCTCCTCATTGATACATATACACACACACACACACACACACATATATATATATATATATATATATATATATATATATATATATATATATATATATATATATATATATATATCAGGTTAAAGTTAGCCATAATCATACATCTGGCAACAATATAGGACAGGCCTTCACCGGCCCGTGGGTCAAGTTTCTTGGGCCGCTGCCCATACAGCATTATACCGAGACCACCGAAAGATAGATCTATTATCGACGACCTTGATTACACGATGTACAAAAACTCGATTGCGCCGAAGAATCTGCTGCGCATTTTTTACTTGTTTGAGTCATTCTTAATTGACGGTTTTTTTATGGATTCTCTTGGAGGCTGTTAACCTCCGCATTTCACATAACACTGCAGTGCTAGGCGAAAACGTCAACCTTATTGAGAGAGAGAGAGAGAGAGAGAGAGTGTGTATTTCACCAGCTTTGCAGCGAAACGCAAAACGCCTTTCCCGAGGGACAAGTTTGCTCTAATGGCTTTCAACTTGGAACGTTTCCAGGTTCCGGAGAATTGATGGAAAAGAGAAACGTATCGGGGCAAAAATCGATAAAAGTTTCAGCGAAAGGTAAACCATTATTTAGGAAAGATAAGAACGTCTCTTATCTCACTGCGCGTCACGGTATTGTCCGTACCTAGGAGTAGGTCAATGTCACGTAGTATGGTACGCATCGGATTATGTGCGGTGCAAGTTCCTCGTTGGACGAGCGGTTTACGGTCTAGCCTCCCAATCTTGCGGCCCGAAGTTCGATTCCCCGCTCGGTCAACGCGGAGTCGGAGGTGTAGGGGCAGAAGGGACGCTGCAAAGAACCGTAAGTAATGCTTACATTGCATCGCATGAGGTGCATTGACGGCTATACCTCCCTACTGGGCCAAGTGGAACGATGCAGGTGGAATACCTCCTTATCAATGCCTATCAGACATTACAACAATCGGCCTCCCAAAAGCATTCCTCGGATGCCTTGACGAAGCCATAATGCTGGCATGTCTTCCTATTGCCTCCCAAGGCTAATGAAACCGAGCTTCTTGATTGCCTTCTTACTGATGGCCTCCCAAACACATACTGCTGTATTCTGCAATAATGCTTAAATACAACTTTAGCTTGCAACTCACGATGTGCCCGAGAAACTACGTATATCTCTTTGAAAGTGGCAATTTGGCCATAATCTTTTCCTTTCTGTCTCTAGACTAGAGAGACCAGCTTTTTATTTCTTATTATTTTCTTTCTCATAACCTTTAATGTTGGACAGCAAAGAATTAAAAATTAGGTTAACCCAGAAATTTGGATGAATGTGAGCAGGAAACTTGAAACAGTGGACGTGAGTTTATGGATCTTTCAAAAGGCTGAACAGACGCGAAAAGTAACAGAAATTTTCATGGACTTTGACAACAGTATTCAGAAATTCCTAGTAACAAGAGAATGTTTAGGTCTTGAGAGCAAGGAATAGTTACATGTCAAAGATAACTGCGGTCGCAAGAGTACAACACTTCGCTAATCAGGCCTCGGTTTCAAAACAAAAACCTCTTGGGGAATATATAAAAAAAACCTAAAGTTTTTAAAAGTTATTCTCCTTCATTTAAGCATCTCAACTATAAGGTACCAAGTTACTCTCTGATCATTCCTCCTAAATACTTTCGATTGATTTGATAATGGCTGAGAATGCATTCATAAAATCTCCTTTATTTTCCTTATCTCTCTCTCTCTCTCTCTCTCTCTCTCTCTCTTTTTTATATCTTCTTGTATTGGAATACATTTCTCAAAAGGGAGATTTGGGAGTAGAAGAGAGAATGAAAGAATCGATGTTTCTGTGCATTTTGCAAGCGATGCAATACGCTATCCCCAAAAATAGGGATTTTAGCGCTAACCGAACGAGAGAGAGCATTTTACACACAGCGACGAACGGAACAGCGCGCTTCTGCTCCGAGGGAAGAGCCATTTCAAAAACTTCCGTCCCCTCCGTTATTTTTGGAGCAATTGCAACTGACTTCACTGGGTTTAATCTCGAATGAACGCTTTAGCAATGTTGATAACTTGATAAATGCGCCTATAGTATATTCGCATCAACCGTGCATCTGATGTCTAGGCTAGTCCCTTACGACGCTCCTGATTGGCTGTTGATAAGCCAATGACAGGGCTGGAAATTCTCCGTCTCTCGAGAGAGAGTTCTCACGTAGGCAGGATTATGATCCACCTCTACTGAGGGGTACTTTTGAAAGACGTATCGCTCAGGAGAGGAGAAACATAAATCCTGCCTATGTGAACTCCCGAGAGAGACTGAGAGTTTCCAGCCCTGTGAATGGCTTATCAACAGCCAATCAGGAGCGTCGTAAGGGACTGGCCTAGACATCAGATGCACGGTTGATATGAATCTACAATAGAAATTTCTAAATACTGTAGCCAAAGTCCATGAAAATTTCTTTTACTTTTCGACTATGAATTGAAATTTCTCTCAACGAAGTATTTAATGCATTCTTCTTTATCTAATACGTAATGGCTAACAGGACCTGGCTGCCCTAACGCCAGACTTTTAAAAAGTTAGCGGTCATTTTAGTTTGGTTAAAAAATGTTACCGATCATTATAGTTTGGTTAAAAAATTTATGTGCTTTGATTGCCTCGTGAACATAGATGCTGAATTTGCATTCGATATAAAGCATCTTCGAGTTTCAGAACTCTCTCCCAACGAAATAATGGTCAAAAAAGTCGAAAATACGCATCAGATAACGTAAGACTTCCTGTGCCGTATGTTTCATTGAGATATGCGTACGCACACATATATACGTATATACGTATATATATATATATATATATATATATATATATATATATATATATATATATATATATATATATATATATATATAATATATATATATATATCTAATATTTACATGTATATATATTCTACATACACACGGCCATACGTATTAATATATATATATATATATATATAATATATATATATATATATATATATATATATATATACATGCTTAAAACATCACAGTAGATCCACGTGACTTTATCAAATAAGCGAACACTACAGGAAAATGATAGGCAGAAATCCAAGCGCTTCCGTCTTTACTAGGACATTGTCAAGGAACGACTATACATAAATACATACATACATATACTATATATATAATATAATATATATATATATATATATATATATATATATAGTTAACATCTATATGTATATGCATTCTACAAACACACCTATATATATATATATATATATATATATATATATATATATATATATATATATATATATATGTGTGTGTGTGCGTGTTTTTCTGGTGTCACGAATGACAGGCGAATAATCAAAATAATTTGACTGACATCAAACGAGCAACAATACCTGCCTCTGTCTTCCTTCTTCTATTACTCTTGGTTTTTTCTCTCTCCTATACTTTCAAACAGATGATTCAATCCATAAAAAAAAAAGATGGAAAGGAGCTTCGGACCTTTGTCAACTGGGAGAAACTACTGGAAATATTAAAGACAAGAATAAGTGTATGTCGAAATTGACATCAGCAATCTTATTTCATGGAGTACGGTGGTGTATCAGATTCCGAGCAAATGCAGGAGGAAGATGCAAGAGAAATTTATCCCTAATTCAGGGTCTGAAGATTGTACACCAACTGAAAGACTTGTATTCAAGAACCTGACGTTATCCTCTGTGTATGAAAAACGATTATTATCGTTACTGGTTTTACTGGAAATAATGGCTATTTCAGCCGCGTTTATTTTGTATAGAAGTTTCGCTGTTCTTTTTATAACTGACTTTTCTTCTGTACTCAATGAAGTGAAGTCATTAATAAGAAGAATAGAGAAACTTCCACACAAAATAAACGCGGCTGAAATAGTCATTATTTTCAATAAAACCTGTATTAATGAAGGTCTTCTTCCAGCATATTATTGTCACTAATATAATGATCATTATTATTATTGCCTCCTTCGCAGGTGGATCTGTCGGGGCGCGAAGTGGTCGTCCTGCGGAACGTCTCCAAGGATACGGCCGGGCAGTACAAATGCGAGGTCTTAGCCGATTACCCAAGCTTCGAGAAGGACTCGGAAATCACTGACATGGAAGTTATAGGTGAGGAATAACAGAAAAGGGTCCTTTTTCATTCCTTGGCGAGTTTGTTCTTCAACTAGAATTCCCTGGCTCCCTGACAGTGGCTCTTGGAGCCAACCTAATCAAATTTCCCGAGAGGCTGACCCTACTACGCCACTGCCTTGAGCCATTTCAGCTCAATCATGTTGATCATCAATATCCGGGTCTGTAGACTCTACTAGAAGTTTTCTCTACATTGTATCCTGTGTTTACCGACCCCCTGGTCAGCTTTCATTACCAATCTCGGTATCCTATTCTCCTCTAAGACTTATAGAGAACTACGTTTATTAAGTTCTTTAGAATACCCTCCTTATAGGCCTACTTTTTTTTTAAGTTGCCACACTGGAGGGAAACATGAAAGCTTAAAAGCGCACAGGACAAAAACTGTTTCGCCAAAAGTATATAAATTGACTCATATACCTTTTGTTGCCTAAATATTGGCCGTCATGAACTATTATGTATCAATCTAGTTGCGTCTTTGATGTAATCTGTTAGTTAGATGCCAAAATCTTTAAGGACATCACAACAATCTTTGAACTTGTCGCAGGTCATTTTAGTACCTGACTTAACCATAGAAATGCTTCTCAGTGTGGCTGCTATAGAGTACAAGATGCTTGAGAAATAATACAGGTTATTTGACTTTCCGAGAACAGAGAACTTATTGCTGGCGAGATTTCTGATGGAACAGCCCCTCTGTTCATAAACAACAGAGAAAGGCAAACGCATATACACACACACACACACACACACACACACATATATAATATATATATATATATATATATATATATATATATATATATATATATATATATATATATATATATATATATATATATATATATATATATATATATATATATATATACTTAAAATACAGAAGACCTTTGAAGAAAAGGAAAAGCATAATCACCAACAAGAAAACAACGTCAGACTAATTTTAGCCAAGGGAAGGAATAGTGTACAGTGCTTATATTAAACATGTTGATTGCTGCTTTTTTCCAAAACGTTTGAATACAGCACTGAAAAATGTCAAAGGAGATAACGAACTGCATATTAGCAGAGCAGATAAGGCGAACACCATAGTCATCTTAGACAAGCATACTTATGTGGAGAAAATGAACAACATATTGAACGACCAAGACACCTATGAAAAACTAACAACCAATCCCGTAGAAAGAGTCAACGCAGAATTTCACAGGAACCTCAGGAATATTCTTGGAGATAACCAACATCTCATTAGCAAGTTCAAGCATTCCAATGCTAAACTACCTTACTTATACGGAACAGTAAAGACCCACAAAGATGATTACCCCATGCGACCCATCATCAGCACAATAGGAAGTGTACAATATCGTCTTTCTAAATTTCTCGTAAATTTGTTAAAACCACTTGTAGGAACTATATCTAACTCCCACATTTCTAATTCAGTTGAATTTGTTAATGTAGTTCAAAATGTACAAATCAACCAAAATTGCCACATGATTAGTTTTGATGTACAAAGTTTATTTACCTGTGTACCAGTTTTAGATCTGCTTGAATTTTTAAATATGGAACTAAATAAATATGTTTTTACTATACCTGTTTCAGATATTTTGAAATTAATTAGACTTTGTGTAATAGATACATGTTTTGTTTTTAATAATAGCTATTATAAGCAGAAATTTGGAATGCAAATGGGCAACTGTTTGTCTCCTGTGTTGTCTAACATATACATGGAATTCTATGAAACTCGTATTGCCAACAGCATATTACCAGATGATGTTTATTGGGTTAGATACGTGGATGACACTTTTACTGTTTGGAATGTAAACCACGACACTGATGAATTTCTCTCTGATCTTAATTCCTTAGTACCATCAATAAAATTCACCATGGAGAAAGAAGCAAATAACTAAATTAATTTTTTTGATACTAAAATAATAAGAACAGATAATGGCCTAAAATTCAAATTTCACAGAAAAGCTACAAATAACAACCAAATGATCAATGCAAAATCGACCCATACAGGCAACGTGAAGTACATGGCTTTGAGATGTCACTTTTTAAGAGCACTTAGACTAGTTAGCCCTGAATATTTAGACGAGGAGATTAGTGTTATCACGAGAATTGGCATGAAAAACAACTTTCGATCAGGGAAATAGAGGAATGTTTATTCTTAGCTAAACAAACTTATTATAGAACAAACACCAAAAAGGAATACGATATGAGTAGTACTCTGGTTCTCCCATTCCACCCTTCATTCAGTGATATTGTTTATCCTTTGAGATTATTAAACTTTAAAGTAGTGTTTTCTTACTCCAACACAGTAGGAAAGACAGTTATTTGCAACAGCCCGAAACAAGAAGAAGGCGTGGTTTACAAAATACCTTGTGAATGTGGCAAATTCTACCTGGGACAAACAGGAAAAGATATCGATAAGAGAATTTCCCAGAATCGATATTGTGTAAGAACAAATTCTCCAAACAGTGCTGTGAACTTACATGTACAAAATTGTGGCTGTCCTATCCTTTGGAACAAAACAGAGACATTATTCAAAGAAAAAGATATGATTGCAAGAAATTTGTTAGAAGCAGCTTGCATATGTTTTAGCAAACAAAATAACTTTAATATAAGTCAGGGCATATATAAATTGGACCCTTTATTCCTTCATATTGTTTCCCAACAGTACAAATTCAGAGAAAAGTTTAAATGACCATTCACCAAATCGTTGAATAGTTCTCTCTTTTAACCTGTTTGAATTGCTGATTTGACCATTTGTTTATGATTTAAACAACCTAATTTTTACTTTGACAATTATGTTAATTTTATTTTTTTTCCCAGTGGGAAAGTGTTTATGAATTTTTGTAATGCTCATTCTGTTCTGTTTAGTTAAAATAAAGCTCTTCAAGAGGCCTGGTGGAAGGCGAAATTATCGAGTTACTAGAGTCTTTTATTCTCTTTTCTCCTGTGCACGATATTGACTATATATATATATATATATATATATATATATATATATATATATATATATATATATATATACATACAGAGAGAGAGAGAAGAGAGAGAGAGAGAGAGAGAGAGAGAGAGAGAGAGAGAGAATGCTAAAACAATCACTTTGGAGTCCTGTAACAGCGAGTAAGTATCGACGAAAACCATGAATTTTTGTGGTTTGATAATGAGAGTTCAGTAATAAGAATAGCAATGATAATTATAATAGTAATAGAGAAACCTAATAGATGTTCTCTTCTCGGTAATATTATTTCTCTCTCAGTAATACAAATTTTTTCTCCTAATCATTTGAATTTTTTCCTCCTTATAACAGAAGTACCCAAACAACCGCCAAGCATATCAGTGAGGAGAATCCATTGGACCCCCAACGAAACTCTTATGGCCAATTGTACCACCCAGGACGTTACTCCACCTCCCGAATTGCAATGGTACATCAATGGAGATAAGGTACGGCAAAAATCCATATTCTGTTTCGAGATATCGATACCCTAACCTTTCCATCCTGAATAGAACAAGGTCTATACAAGGTCTATACAGTACAATAGATACAAGGAAGAGCTTTGCATTCAAAACCAGCTTTGTTTACCAACAATTGGCAGACTCTGCCGTAAACAGTGGCTTAAAATCCTGCCTAGTT
>NC_087219.1:54917376-54919876 GCF_015104395.2 Macrobrachium nipponense | reverse complement strand
AAATTTGTTGAAGTCAGTGCACTGCTTTCCACTGAGATTGTATAATCGTTGATTCACTGTTAGAGAAATTTCCCCATTGCAAGTACGTTGAAATTATATATTTCGATTGCGGTACAGAAACCTTGAAATAATCTTGACAGTGAAAACCTATACACTTGATTTATATAGATTTTTGGCATTATGCCAAGCACTGGGGCAACTAAGGCCATTCAGCGCTGAAACGGAAACTGACAGTAAAAGGTTTGAAAGGTGTTACAGGAGTAAAACCTCGTAGTTGCACGATGAAACAATTGTTAGGAGAGGGTGGACAGTAAGATGGAAGAAAGAGAATATGAACGGAGGTGCAGTAAAAGGAATGAAAGTCGTTGCAACTAGGGGCTAAAGAGACGCTGCAAAGAATCTTAAGTAATGCCTACGTTGCACCGAAAGAGGTGCACTGACGGCACTACCCCACTACGGGGGTGAAAACCTATACAACTGCACATTGACTCAGTAGACCAAAAGGTATCTGCTGTAAACTCCAATCCTCTGGGGGCCCTAATAAAAAGGAAGGGAAATATGTTACATAGCTGCTCTCTATGAAAATTCGAATAAATCAGTTATGGGGAATCCTGAGGTATGACACAATTCTACTGACTTTAAGTGCAGACTGGATCACTTTAGTAAGTATTCACTCGTCACTTCACTTTATATGTATTTGTTTTGATAGTTACAATGTCCCAGCATTATTTTTTGGTTATGCTTTTAAATTCAAAATAATTTTCACCTTACATATCACGATTTCAACTGTTGCACAGAGGTTATGGCGAGAAATCACTAATATGCCAATTCTACAAACAGATTTAAGTCTGGTCTAGCGCATGACGAATTCAGTTAAATTTCACTAGTACTGACTAGGTTTACTTACTAAATGGCATCATGGCATCCAGCAATCTCTGCAGATCAAAAAGTACGAAGAAGTCAACAAGTAAAGGGATATATATATATATATATATATATATATATATATATATATATATATATATATATATATATAATTGTGTGTGTGTGTGTGCGTGTACTACACTCGTCCAGCGGTTAGCATGTTCGAATGACCCAGAAAAAGTTTTGGCAACGGTTGCCGTGTGAAACAGTACGCTATAGGCACATTCTGTTGAATGCCACTGCACCTCTCTTTCCCCAAGTAATGAACTAGGTGCCTGATACTTAATCCACCGTTGTTAATCTTAACTATATGTGATGAAAAATGAGAAGGAAAGGGCTAGTAACTTCGTCTCAGATTTACTAAGACTAGTAGTTTCACCGCCTCTAAAAGGAACAGATGTAAGGTACATATTATATACACACGTGTGTATATATACATATATATATATATATATATATATATATATATATATATATATATATATATATACATACAGCATATCATTATCCCTTACCACTTATCTCTGATCAGCGTGAACACGCTTCTAGTAGTTACGTGGAGGGAGCCCCACTGAATGCCAAACACTACTGGCTCATAATCTCACATAATCAGCAGCAAGGGAAGATAAGCCGTTCTTACATACTACACTATGTTTATAAACGAAAGGGGAATATCTACCGACGTCACTCCTTTCAGGGGGGGTAAGGAATGTAACTGAAATACGTAGGTGTACATCAATGTATTCAAGGACTGCATTCACACACAGCTTTTTACAGGTAAGTGAAACCTCTTGAAATTTGATGAATTTAATTATCATACTGAAACCGAGAAGTCTTTAAGATATCTGTTACTGTTGAAGGTTCCCCTAACTGCCAATAACTAGCTGATAACACCTAAAGTGTTTCCGGTGATGAAAGCTGCAAATTGCAAGGTTGAAGGACTTCTAGGCTTTTGTTTGTTCTAGGAACTAGGGAGGACTGGGCTAGGATACGTTAGTTTAGTTCTGCATATCATACCTCAATATTCTAAGACGTCCACAAGAAATCGGGTGCAGTCATTTTCCACACTTCAAATGGTCAAAAACCCCCTTTAAAAGCGCCGCCACCACCAGGCCACGTTCCCACCGCCCCCCAGGATAGAATAATGTGCAAGTCTCAAAGCTATAATTAAATTTTGATAATGAGTACCCACTGCCAACAAGTAAAATACTGATAGAAAAACTGAGATTAAAATTATATAATTTGAATTCTCTCTCTCTCTCTCTCTCTCAGTACATACAATGTATATTTACATATGACGTAAATTATATGTCTGTGTGTATACATATGTTTGTGCATACATATATAAATATTGATATGATATGTACCGTATGTGTTTACATGTTACACACACATACATATATATATATATATATATATATATATATATATATATATATATATATATATGACATGTGCACACATACGGTACATATATCAAGTTTATTTTTTGTAATTATTGCATCTTAACGCGGCTACTTTGACCTCAGCTTCATTCATTGTCATCTCTAACTTCCAACCTGTTTACTCTCCACCA
>NC_087219.1:54709876-54909876 GCF_015104395.2 Macrobrachium nipponense | reverse complement strand
TATCACCAGATATACACATCTCTCACACCTCAATGGAATGACCGAGAATCGAACTCACGGCCTCCGAGGTGGTACGCCAACACCATACCGATCACGCCACCGAGGCGCTTGTAGGTACCTAGAAAGCCTTCTCAACATTCCTCTAAGAAATAATATAAAACTGCAAAATTTTGATAAATGTATCACAGCATCTCGTTAATTTGTAACCATTTACATCGCTACATATGTCGCTATTTCATGCTTTGTCACGTCCAATAAAAGGATTTTTGTCAACAACAGGAGTAAATAAAAGAGATCACGTACCCAGCCACCGTCAATAAGAGCAGAACTAAAATCTCAAATCTGATATTAAATTTTATTGGTCTTCCCTGGTTCTGCAGCCTCTGGCAGACCCACTTATTTAAGATGGCGTCACAGCCTACTCATAAGGAATATATGACAGTCTATAAGACCTGTCACAGATGGAATATATAATTAAAAGGAATGATGCATTCTGGACTGATTTCGGTTTGAGAATGACTGCACGAGACCAAAAAATAAAAAATGACTGTTATACCTGCACCGTCTTTTCTGTTTTGTGGTAATACGAGGTAGGTAGCGGGAGGGGAGAGAAGAATAATGTCGATTTCTAATTCATTGAACCATCAAGGTTTTTTTTCCATGGTAGGTCTGCTGTCACTTAATCAAACGCACATTTTTCAAGATCATTAGACTCTTTACGTTCACTTCATTCCGCCGCCCACCAGCCTACCCATCTATAATATATACCAATATCTGCTAGGGCTATTAAATTCATTAGCGCATTTTGCTTTTCCTTCACTGAAAAAGACAATTTATAAGGGCTTTTTTTTTTTTGCTTCTTCTAAGGGGAATCGTCCATTAGCAAACTTTTACTTTCGCTTAACGAGAAAAGTTCATTAGCTAAGATTGCTTACATTTTCTTGGGAGTTTATTAACATAGATTCTTGGGCTTAATTTGAGGAGAAAGGTCTGAATAGTATGTACATTCTTTTCTGTTTATAATTAATCTTGCGGCTTCTTCATCTTCCACGGACTCTGAATCCGTAATAATAGTGTCCTCATAAATCATAGCAAATGAGGGGCATAGCACAAGCGGCAATGGGTCCCAACGAGTCCCCAGAGGTATCAGAATAAGTGAGTGAGGAGGATATGAATATGGCAGTGACTGTATAAAATCGTTTCATATCCACTTCGAGTAACGCAAAACATTAAGGGGCTTGCATAGATTTCCATTAACGATGAGTTTCTCAAGCCCGATCTCATTGTGATCCGAACACAAGATTCCAAATGTCCGATGTAAGCGTAGTAGCTCATTTCTTTCTTGCGCTCAAATCTAAATTTTCATCCTGTTATGTTTTGTTTGCATGGTGTTTTTACGCTGCATGGAACCAGTGATTATTCAGCAACGGGACCAATGGCTCTGCGTGACTTCCGAACCACGTCGAGAGTGAACTTCTTTCACCAGAAACACACATCTCTCACACCTCAATGGAATGCCCGAAAATCGAACTCGCGGCCACAGAGGTGGCACACAAATACCATACCGACCACGCCATCGAGGCGCTTCATTCTGTTATGTGACGTCATAATTAAAGATGCAGTTGTAATTCACTTAAAATAAATTCCTAGGAAATTGCACGAGGACTCACTTGGATATCCAGCGTTTCATAAAGCGATTAATTTATGTAACGTGAACTTCGTGAACTTCTGGCAATCAGTCTTCACATGCAACTTATTTTAGGTCATTTGTTCTTCCTTCACTGGAATACTGTTCCCCGGTGTGGATGTCTGCTTCTTCCAGAGATTTATCTCTTTTAGATAGAATAGTTTGCGAAGGGAGGTTTCTATTTCCTAATAGTAGCAGTTATGACTTGGCCCACCGACGGATGGTTTCTCTGGATCGTCACTTTTTCGTAAGCTGTATTTCAACAGGGGTCTTTCAAATTCACGATTGATCCCTGATCCCCTTTGTCTCCAGAGAGCAACGAGATTCGCTGAAAAGCAGCAGCAATTTGCAGGAAATGGGATTCACTGTCGAACTTCTCAGTTCCAGAGGTCCTTTGTTACTCACACTGTTGGACTGTGGAACAGCTTCCCAGAAAATCAAACAAAAACTTTCAGTTTTCTTCTGAAGATTGAAAAAGAAACCACAAAATTACTGTGTATAACGTGTTTACCTATATTTTCATTTTATTTTACTCAACATTCGAGTACTTTTAGGCCCTATCTGGCCATTTTTCAAAAGATGTGTCGGTTGTAAGCCTTGACCCAGTCTGACAACCTACACATCTCTTGAAAAAGAGCCACAGATAGGGCATGAAAGTACTCGAGTGTTGAGTAAAATAAAATGTAAATATTTATAGGTAAACACGTTATACACAGTAATTTTGTGGGCTTCTTTTTCAATCCCAGAGGATGTTGTGCAGTTGGAACTTCTTAAGTTCAAGCAAAAATGTAATGTATTACTGCACTAATACTATTCTTCTTTCATTTTGATACAATTTTATCTACTTATCTATTCATTTTTCTTTTATAATAAGTGGTTCTCTTATTTCTGTGTTTCTCTTTACTTCCTCTTACTTCTTCCTAGTTTTTGCTTTGTTTGTTTGTTTGTATGGTGCTTTTACGTTGCATGGAACCAGTGGTTATTCAGCAACGCGACCAACGGCTTTACGTGACTTCCGAACCACGTCGAGAGTGAACTTCTATCACCAGAAGTACACATCTCTCGCTCCTCAATGGAATGGCCGAGAATCGAACCCGCGACCACCGAGGTGGGACGCCAACACCATACCAACCACGCCACTTAGGCGACTTCTTCCTAGTGAATACCATATTCTTTGGAAACTTGAATTTCAAATCAATGGACCCTGTGGGCTTGTTAAATAGGAATAGGTTTCCTTAACTGAAGAAGAAGAAGAGAAGAAGAAGAAGAAGAAGAGGAAATATCACGAAGACTCCATCCGAATCTCAGTCTAACTCTGTCGCGTTTGTTTCCTATGAATCCTCCGAGGTCTACCAAACTATTCTTTCAGAATAACCTTTTCAAATAGCCAGAAGTTCTACGAGTTTTATGTTTCTGAAGTTGACATCGGCTTCGCCGTCCCTCCTCGCTGGAGGTCACTTGTCTTATGAAGGGAGACAGATTATTGGCTTCGGGAATGCTCGCCATTCCTCTTCGTCTTGTCTCTTGTGTTCGGCCTAGACATTTTTTCTTCATAGTTTTAAGGTAAAATAGAAACCGAAAGTCGCCATCCACGTTAGTTACAGTCTCTTTTGCTTATGAATTCCAAGGCTGAATCAGTATCCGAAAACATACTGTTCAATCCCTTTGCTATGACGGCATATCAAGCAACTTAGAACCGGACGGTGTGCAACAAGATGCGTATTTTCGATATAAAATTGTTTTATATTTTATCTATGGAAAGAGCGAGTTTTGTATCTTTACACATCCCTTTATTACGTCCATCTGTTGGAAGATTCTTTAAATTATTGCCTCCCATAATTCTATTACTAATAAAATTTGAAATTGCTGGGTACACCAGTTCTCAGTTTATCATACCAATTAGCACATGAATTTGGTAGTATCAGAAGGACAAGTTTCGAAAAGCAAACTTCCCCGACTGAGATCAGTTAGTGTCTCAATTATCTCCAATTTACAAAATCAATAGCAAATAAAAATAAGGTCTAATAATTCTGTGAATCCATACTTGAATATTTTGTGTGTGTGTATATATATATATATATATATATTATATATATATATATATATATATATATATATATATATATATATATATATATATATATATATATATATATATATATATAAGATTACTGTGATTGTGAAGGTAAACAGTTGGTTCTCATTGATTATGCTATAATCAAATATATAATAAAATATATGTATATATATGTGTGTGCGTGCGAGCGCGCTTGTGTACGTGCGCATCAGAAATAAGTAACCCCAAGAAAACTGGTTTAAAGGTGAAAATAGCCTTGGGAAATGTATTATTTTATGAAACCCCACCCTAGTAAGCACATGTCGACTAAATCAACAGCAACTGGTGCCAGCCAGTCAGCCAACAGCACCGGCAGCAGCAGCTGTCAGCGTTCGCTCTATGTCAGTGGCCGTTACCGAGTCGGGCTCGCTGAAGCGTCTCTCATCTACATGAAGGACTCGGGGATATTTATTTATGTGGCAGGAAAGGAGGGCGGGGATCAGTGCCAGGTTTTCGTCATTACCTTGTCTCTCTTTTTGGTCTTATCCTCACAGCTGTTTTTTGTTATTTTCATCTTCTTGGGATGTAAGTTTTTGTCGGGTTTATCATTTTATTCGTTACTTCATCTTCGTCCAGAGCGACAATTTTCCATCTGATCTTCACAACCTAGATCAATAAATTCATGCCAAGGCCTTAGGGAATCTTCAAGAAGAGGGATTACGTAACAAACTTCATAACTTTCGGAGTAGAAGTAAAATACTACCTATAATTATTTGTACTATTCAACAAGGTTCCTCCCAGCAATGAGCTGATATGAATGTAAAGTTTGAAATGAAAATCTCTCGAAAAAGTTTGCAAACTTGTAAAATGACAAAGGCCGAATTCCAAGAGATTCCCAACGCAGATTTCGAAGTTGTTCATTCAGGACCTTACCTTACCTTACAGACCTTACATCTTGTTCGGGTTGCCCCAGGTCCCTCAGTGTGAGGCACCTCTAATGTCTACCAGAGAGTTGCTAGTACATCTTCCGGTATATTTTGCATCTTCCAATCTTGGATGGTCTGGGATGCAGTTTAGATATTTGTCGAGCTTATTCTTAAACACATCTACGCTCACTCCTGATATATTCCTCAGATGAGTGGCAACGCATTGAATAGACGCTGCATTATCGATGCTGGTGCGTAGTGGATTAATGTCCTGTGTGCTTTCCTTATTTTTCCTGGTATAGTTTTGGGCACTATTAATCTACCTCTGCTTGCTCTTTCTGATATTTTTAGTTCCATGATATTTTCTGCTATTCCTTCTATCTGTTTCCATGCCTGAATTATCATGTAGCGTTTCTCTTCTCCCTTTCTAGACTATATTAATTTTAAGAATTGTAGTCTTTCCCAGTAGTCTAGGTCCTTAACTTCTTCTATTCTAGCTGTAAAGGACCTTTGTACACTCTCTATTTGTGCAATATCCTTTTGATAGTGTGGGTACCATATCATATTGCAATATTCAAGTGGACTACGAACATATGTTTTATAAAGCATAATCATGTGTTCAGCTTTTCTTGTTTTGAAGTGCCGTAACAACATTCCCATTTTTGCTTTACATTTTGCCAACAGAGTTGCTATTTGATCATTGCATAACATGTTCCTATTCATCATCACACCAAGGTCTTTAACTGCTTCCTTATTTGTGATGGTCTCATTATTAGGTCCCTTATATGCATATAGCTTTCTTTCTCTGTCTCCATAATTTATTGATTCAAATTTATCAGAGTTAAATACCATCCTATTTACCTCTGCCCAATCATATACTTTGTTAAGGTCTCTTTGTAGAGCGTTCCTATCTTCATCACAAGTAATTTCTCTACTTATTCTTGTGTCATCTGCGAAACTACTCACTACCGAATCCTTCACATTATTGTCTATGTCTTCAATCATAATAACAAACAGTATTGCAGCTAACACCGTACCTTGCGGCACACCGGATATTACCTTGACTTCATCCGATTTCTCGTCGTTTGCAATAACTATCTGTTTTCTGTGTGTAAAAATTCTTTTAACCATCTTCCTACTTTATCCACGATATTGTGTTTTCTAATTTTCTTCGCTAATATATTATGGTCTACTTTATCAAAAGCTTTTGCAAAGTCTAAATAAACCACATCTGTTTCATTTCTGCTTTTCATATTTTTGAATATGTTCTCACGGTGGACTAACAGTTGGGTTTGTGTACTTTTTCCGGGTACGAAACCATGTTGTCCTTTATTAAACAAATTATTTTTTATTAAATGTTTCATAATATTTTTCTTCATTACCCTTTCATACACTTTCATAATATGTGATGTTAGACTCACAGGCCTATAATTACTTGCCTCTAGTCTTGATCCACTTTTGAAAGTAGGGGTAATATATGCTAATTTATGCTCATCATAAATCTTGCCTGTATCTACACTTTGTCTTAATAATATTGCAAGTGGCTTTGCGATAGAATGAACTACTTTCTTTAACAAAATAGCAGGAATTCCATCAGGCCCTGCAGCAGCTCCATTTTTAATTTCATTAATAGCCTGCACAATATCAGCTTCATTAATATCTATGTCAGCTAAATATTCACTATTTTCATCCCTTACTTCTATATCATTATCTTCATTATCTATTCTAGGGGTGAATTCTCTCTTATATCGTTCTGCCAGTATGTTGCAAATTTCCTTTTTTTCATTCGTTAATCTCCCTTCAATTCTCAGAGGGCCTATTTCTATTCTTCTTTTATTCATCTTCTTCGCATATGAGTATAATAGCTTGGGGTTTTGCTTGATATTTAATAGGGTTTTTTCTTCCAAGTCCCGTTTTTCATTTTCTTTTGATTGTATAATCTTTTGTTCTGCATTTTCTATCTTACTTTTTAGTTCTATAACTTTCCATGCATTTTTTTCTTTTGCAAGACCTTTTTTCCACTTTCTGATTTTCTGGAACAAGATCCTTCTGTCTCTTGGTATGCATGAATGATGTTTACTTTTCTTCTTCGGTAAATATTTTTCCACTATTTTCTCCAATATTTTTATATAATATCTCCGTATTTACCCTTATGTCATCACTTACGAAAATGTTATCCCAATCTTTGTTTAATTCTTCATTAATTTCTGACCATTTTATATTTTTACTGTAGAAGTTGTATTTTCCATATCCTTCCCACTTTTTCATTTCTTGCTTATCTCTATTTTCACTTGCTTTGGAATGAACTGTTAATTCTATGACATTATGGTCTGAAATATTCGCATTATAAACTATTATTTCTTTAACATAATTCATCTCGTTCACAAATACTAGGTCTAAAGTATTTTCCTTTCTTGTTGGCAGGTGATTTATTTGTTGAATGTTGTATTCTAGTAGCATATCTAATAGCTTTTCAAATTGCCTCTTATCTTCTGCACTACTATTACTCTCTTTTTTATATGTATAAGTACAACCACAATCTCCTATTCGTTCTTTCCATTCTACGAAAGGAAAGTTGAAGTCACCAGATAGGAGAATAGTCCAGTCCTTGTGATTTCTACATATATCATCCAATTTTTCAATTATTAAGTCAAACTCTTTAGTATTAGGAGGTCTATATATTACTATGTTCATCAATTTTTCAGATTCAAATTCTACCGCTATTAGTTCACATTCTGAGTTACTATATTTCTCATATATTTTTCCTTGTTTTTTGTCTTTCCCATATATTGCGGTTCCCCCTTGATTCCTATTTTTTCTATCTGATCTATAAGTTTGGAACCCTTTTATTTGATCATCATTCCCAGTCTCTTGGGAATACCAGGTTTCACTTATATTCATTATATCTATTTTCTTTTCATTTTGGGTTAGTTCTTCTAAGTACTCTATTTTTCTTTTTGAGTTACTCGTAACTAAACCCTGCGCATTCATCACTATGATGGTTTGCGTGTTTTCTCCTTCATTTAATACTGGTAGTAATAAGGATTTTCCCATGTCTCTTTCCTGTTCTGGTATGTTGTTCTTTTTTTCATTTCCAGAAATTCTGACATTAAAAATCCAACTTTTCCATAATATTTGATCTTCCTTCATCATAATTATTCATTTTGTGTCTGAATCTGCAATTTTCTCCGTTTCTGCAATATCCTCTTGCATAATAAATACAGTTATTATCTCTTGAGTAGAATTTCGGAGCTGATGTTTTGAAATTTTTTGCTGACACCTCTGCATATCTCATTGGTGGTTTGCTTTTCTCTTTTACCTGATATTCTTGATTTCTCTCTTTATTTGTTTCTTTCTTATTTTGGATTTTATTACTTGGTTGGTTATTTATTTGATTATGATTCATGGCTACAGGGTGCATATATTTGCATTTTTTGTCGAACTTACATCCTTTTCCTTCTTTTAGGTTTTTACATATTTTTGGATGCAGATCTCTGCAATCATCCCCATATCCATCTAAGTATGCACATTTACCATATATTTCATAGTTTTGACATATCTTAGGATGTTTGTAGTAACATCTTTCTCCAAATCTGCAATTCCCTCTTTTCAAAAGGTTGCAGATTTTGTCTTTCTTGTCTATTTTTTCCTCTTTCCCGTCATTGTATAGATCTGGGTAGAGCCTCTTCGGGATTTGCTTTTCTGTTGTCATATCGTAATTTATTTCTTCGTAGGTATGCTGCTTTATTGCCTCATATGTAGTATCAATGAGTATCTCTGCATCCATACTTTTATCTTGTTCTTTGTTTTCCTTATTTTTTTCTGTCATTTCATTTTTGTTTACTTCTCTTCCGTTTTCCTCTTCTTCTTTGACTAAACCCATTTTTCCTTCGTAACTTCTTCCTTACCTCTGTGAGCAAAGTCTTTTTTTTTTTAACTGGTTATTCTGTCATTTCTTTGTTGCTTTATCTTGGCGATTTGAGCATCATATGGTTGTATCTAATACGAGAAAATGTTTTAATCTTAGGAAACCTATCTTATTCATTAAAGTTCGACTTTAATGAAGATAGTAATTGCTTTGAGAATGAGCGACTGATTAAGCAATTTACGATTAAACTATAATAAAAAGTAATTAACATACCTCGAATAATATATGGTTGGAGATTAATAAAAAAAAAAGGAATAAAAAATAAAGAGAGGAAAAATCAAGGTAAAAAAATCATAGTTGGCATGCAGAGAGATAGTTAAGATACTATAGCGGTTTTATGTAACAATGGCACTTAGATGCACATTATCCTAATTCGCCGTTTCCGTGATATGATATTTATGGTAGATTTATAATGGTTCTGTTACGCTCATATGTGATGCCATGATAAAATAAGCAGGTTTTTCATAGTATGTGAAAACATATGCATACGTTAACAGGCGTGATATATGGAATAGAATACAGGGTTTATGTCAAATGCCAAGCGTTTGGACCTATGAGGTCATTCAGCGCTACAAAGGAAATTTAAAGTAGGTAGGCTTGAAAGGTGTAGCAGGAGGAAAATCTCAAAGCAGTTGCAATACGATGAAAGAGAATATGAACGGAGGTACAGTAAAAAACGAAAGTGGTTGCAGCTAGGAGTCGAGTGGACGCAGCAAAGAACTTTAGGTAAGGCCTACAGTGCAACGCATGAGGTACACTGACGACACTAACCCCCCTTAAGGGGAAAAGAGCAACATAAAGATTGGAACCGGAACTTTCTTTCGCTACACTTTTACATACATACATATTTGTATGCATACGTAAACACTCATACACACACACACGCGCGCACGCACACACACACACACACACACACACATATATATATATATATATATATATATATATATTATATATATATATATATATTATATATATATATATATATATATATATATATATTATATATATATATATATATATATATATATATAGCATATACATAAACACATATAATTTGTATAGTATATATATATATATATATATATATATATATATATATATATATATATGTGTGTGTGTGTGTGTGTGTGTGTGTGTTTACATATGTAAGCATAAATGTACGTCTGTATGTATGTATGCTCAACAGCATATAACAAAGTTCACTACAATACTACTGAATATCGTCAAAAATGAAAGTGTATCCCTTAAAATTGTGTTCATTTGTTCATTTTAAAACGTATTCAAGCTAAATATCTGTTATTTCGTGCACAAAACCCTGTTCTATGACTACCATCTCTCCATGTAGGTAAACACTTGCTGAGTGTTTATTTAGACCTGCTACCTGTTTATTTACTCAACAAGCTCTCTCTCTCTCTCTCTCTCTCTCTCTCTCTCTCTCTCTCACTCTCTCTCTCTCTCTCTCTCTCTCTGTAACTATTCTCTATAACTAAAACATTTTACTGCTCATCTCTTTTTTCACATCATTATTCTTATTAAACTTTACAAACACAGTGATGAAGTCTATTATTTTTTTCCATATCATTATTATTATCAATATCTTCATCATCCAAGTTGAGGTTTTAATATCATTATGACTTGTGTAAAGTTAAGAACCTTTGCAAAGCTTTATTGGAAGCAGAGGCGGACTGGCCACTGTGGCGTTCTGGCATTTCCCACATGGGCCGCTTCCTCAAAAAGAGGACAAGAAAAGGAAAGGAAAGAAAAAAAATCAGTCTCCATTTATAAAGTGTCAACTGGAATTTTATCAGGATCCATCATGATGAACGTAAGTTTCATATTATATATATATATATATATATAGATATATATATATATATATATATATATATATATATATATATATTATATAATTATATACGTATATATATATACCTCGTCGTGATTATGGTATCGCGGGTTCGTTTCCCGCTACCGGACATCCTGATTTCTTCAAAAAAAAATTTCTTTGAAGTTGGAGCCCAAAACTTTGTAGTGACAAGCGTATCCCAAAAAGGGCAATGAATTTGAGAAGTTACGAGGGCACTGTGGTTATTACAATTTCATATGCATCAGGTAAAAATGACCAGTAGAGTCTACACACACACACACACACACACACACACACACACACACACACACACACATATATATATATATATATATATATATATATATATATATATATATATATATATATATATATATATATATAGGCCTAGGGTTTTTGATTAATAATATATTGTCTGTGTGTTCTCTGTGACCTATGGAATGTGGAGAACAGAGTAGAGGCGACGACCCGAGAAAGCTGATGAATGAGTTTCTATGGGTGGCGTGAGATAAAACTGCTTAGTTAGACAAGTCAATGTACTGAGTTTATTAACTCTTCTCAAAGTGCCTTTGTGAAACTGGTTGCGGCCAGTAAGTGTGAGGCGTTAACGAACTGTGTGTTCGTATGTGCGTGTGCGCCTCTTTCTGCTGATAATGTTGAATACCTGAGTCTATGGAGGATTTTGATAGAGGCGTCTTCGAGAGAAAGGCAAGATGCCGTGGTGTTCGCCGGGAGTTTTTTATTGAGTGTGCGAAATAGTCCGGTTGCTTGGGTGAGAGTTGAAGTACTTTAGCCAAAGACTGGTTTGTTACCTATTTGTCATTTTGTGGTAATATCTGATTGTTAATCTCTGATTGTTAATCTCTAATTGTTAATCTTGTGTGTGTACTTACCGGGATGTGTTCTGTGTCTTTGAAACAGACGGTTCTGGCAGAACTGGCAATGGAGGGGGACAAAGAGTTCCCAGAGGGGTGTAGAATATTTTGGTGACTAATGGTGACACCATTACTATTAGATATTTTACTGTTCGGGGTTTTTTGAGTTAGTCTGTAAGACTTGATTACTTGACTGATTAGTTATTTATTCGTTGTTAATAAATGTTAATGTTATGATGCGACTCTCTCATTTTCATTACCTGTTAGAGTGGAGAGAAAGAGGTGGAGAGTGGAGAGAGAGAGAGAGAGAGAGAGAGAGAGAGAGAGGCTGTGTGTAATACTGTGTATTGGTTTGCCTGACGTTCGTGCTACACGCTTACCTAATGAATAATGCGGGAATCTCCCCATTACAGGATTTGGTGGCTAGCGGTTAAAAAAGTGGTATAAAAGAATTTTTTTTTTTATGCCTGGGAATGCCAATGAAGAGATATAGGTGACCAGTTAGAAGATAAAGGGGTTATGGGTTATGGCTTAGCGATAGTTTTCGAACGACAAAGCCTTTGTCGGATTGTGGAAAATTGTTAAATATGGAGGGGATTGTTAGTTTTCAGTTACTTAGTGAAAAAAAAATGAGAAATATCTATCCATCCGGTAACAGAAGGGAGAGGGAAGGATTTTATTGGACTCAGCATTTTTCCCAGGGAGTCAGCCTAGGAGCAGTGGGCGCACTCAGTGTGACTTTTGCTTGTGATGTGTCGAGTGCATCCCCAGATAATCGTGCGTGTATCACTGCCGTGCATTATGCGAATTCCGAGTTTTTTTTGTTCCTATTATGGAGTGGTGAGTGTTAAAAAATTATTGTTTTGAGGGGGAGGGTTTTTGTTTAAATATTTCAGTGAAATGGGGTTGGTTCAAGAGGTCAAAAAAATTATTTTCTTTTATCATAGTAGCAGAAGTGACATGTTTTCTTTATTTGCGCGTGTTTATAATGGACGTATTCGTCTTTGTTTAAAATATGAGGGTGTATAAAGACGTTTTTTTTCCATGCAAGTGAACTGTGCTTAGATAAGCATATTTGGCTTAGAGACAGAGCGGCCACAATTTCACGGGCTCAGCACTTTACAAGGGGAGTATGGCATGCCTTGGGTGATAGTTGCATTGTGGAGGGTATTGCGAGATGGGCACTAGCGTATACCTTGGGAGGGGGTCCTCAGACACTGTTTAAGGGGAGATAAGTACTAGTGCATGCCTCGGGAGTGTTCTATCGCTTGACGGGGGAGTGTCAACGCTCATTGGGGGGAGAAATCTTTTTTTTTTCTCATTGGGGGTGAACTCCTTTTTTTTTTCTTTGTGTCGGGGTGTTGGGGGATGGGTTTGGCCTTGACCATGGATGCTAAGATATCAGCTGATTGATTAGTTGATGAAGTGAAATGCCTGTAGAGTCTTTTTTTTTAGAAAAGAGATTTTTTTTTTCTCCCTTGGATGAAGAGAAAAGGAAATAAAAAGAGAATTGAAATGCATTGTATGGGTGTATGTTTTCCTTGTGCTTTCGAAGACACAAATATATTGGGGAGACACAGATTATTTTTTTTATTGTGTTGGAGAAATTACTTTGAAATGCCGGTGAATGGCGTTGTGTCTGTGTGGGTGTGGCAATGGTGGTGTGTCGTGGTATATGCTGGAGAAGTTGTGTGTCATAAGGTTCAGCATTACTGTTGTATGCTATTTGAATTTCACCCTTACTTGAGATCTTTGCAAGAGAATTGTTACTATGGAGAGTTATTATTATTATTAATAATTATTATACTTGAGATGTGTCACGGGAGGGTTGCTTAAGTATAATTATCATTACGGGAGACTTGTTTTACGAGAGATTTGAGATATTTCATGAGAGATTATTTTATAATTATTACATATAATTATTCAAGGAGAATTATTACATTGAATTAATTGTCTTAATTATTTGTTGAGTTTTTGTAACTTTGGAGAATATTTCAGTCATTCATGAGGGATATGTTTTGCTGAATCTTGATGAATCTGACTGAATCTTGGTGAATTGTGTTGAATCTTGCTGAACTTTTGCTGAGTTTTGTGCTGAATTTCTGGAGAATGGATAAGCATTAACATTGGTGATATTTTTTTTATACTGATACTGGTGATTTTGATGATAGCAATGTTTGGTGATTTTGCTGATGATGATATTTCTGATACTGAGTTTTTTATATATATACTAATACGTGGGAGCTGTAATGCTATCAAGGGTGGTAAAATCTTTTTTTGAATTTGGGTGGAACTAACAACACGTTATTTTAGTTTTTTTCTTTTTTTTATGAGTTCAGCAGATAATTGCTTGACATCTGGTGAGTCACGGGAGATAGTTAACAGTGCCATTGATTTTTCTTTTCTCCTTTTTTGGAAGTTAGCCATCGCTGACACAAGTTTTTTTATCATGGGTGAATTTGAATTTATTTTTCTCTCCAGTTGGTGTGAATATTTTTTTAATATCTCAGTTCGTGACTTAGAGTCATTGTTCGAGAATGTGTTTGTGTTTCAGCTATTTGACGCTGCAGAGAAATTTACGGGAGAATTTCTTGCACGTTTTGAATGCATACGTAATGGCACTACATTTGTTCTCTTGTGTTCCAGAAATTGTGAGTTTTCTTGCACAATACCTTTGTCGTATTTGTGACAACTTTGTGAGAGATAGGAAACTTGGCTAAGTTTTCTAGTGGCTTATGTCGTAGTGCATATGGAGAAGTCTTGGCTAAGACACTGTGAATTTGGAGTTCTGTTATAATGACTTGTGGCACATGGGTGATTTTTTCTAGAATTTTCTAGACAGTTTTATTTGCCGAGTTTTTGCCCTTTTTTAGCAGGTATGCTAAATGGAGAGAGTTTTAAAGTTTTTGACTATAACATTGAGTTATTCCCTGGAGAATTGGAGTTATAATTGAGATATATTACTTGGAGAGATAATTGGAGGTATATATTATTTTGGAGTTATAATTTGAGATATAATATATTGGGGACATATTTTAGGCCATTTTTGATATTTGCCAATGGTGATGAGAGCTATGTTTAGTTCAATTATTTTGCAGCCATCTTTGTTGCAAATGGAGACACATATTTGGAGATTATGGGGCAATATTTGTGAGTGTGTGAGTTAGATGCCTTGAGTGCACATTTTTTTGGAGGTAGGATTTCATTATTTTTTATATTACTTTTTGGAGATATATATTTTTTGGAGCCTTGTTTTGTTCCACATGGAGTTATTGGGGAAATAGAGGTAAATATTTTGTATTTGCCGAAATAGAGGTGATTATTCTCTATTCCTGGATGGTGTCTTTTTTATTAACATGTGGCTATTGGAGAAATAAGAGAGAAATATAAGGGGAGTGGTTATTAACCAAATGGAGGAAATATTTTTATAACCGGAGTGGTGTTCTTATTAATGTGTCTCATATTTATATATGGAGTTGGAATTAATCTTGGGTGGGTGACCCATTTTTTTGTGGTTATGGGAGTTTTTTCGAGACAAGAGAAGATTTCTGTGGTTCTTTCTCTTTGGTTTCGTGACTATTTAGAGGCGAGTGGCATTACTGCATTACGAGTCCCATGGAGATGTGTGCATTTTTATGTTCACAAGTGTGTTATTCTTGGAGGCATATAATTGGGCAAAGTCATGTTGAGAGAATAAGTCTTTGAGACAAATTTTTGAACACATTAGTCATATCCTGGAGTCAATTTTGTGAAATGTGTCTGTTAGACATTTTTCTATAGAGTCATGAGTTTCCAAACTTGTGTGTCTGACTAGACAATTTTTGTGCTGCTATTTGAGCATACGTCCGCAGGTGAATTTTTCTGCTGACAAACGCTGCGTTGAGTCCGCTGTGCGCTGACTCTTTTCCTCTGATGATGATTGATCAGAATTTTCGCAATATCTGGAAATGTTGACAATAGCATTTCACGAAAGCGCAAGTGTAAGAGTTTGCTTTCTGGCAAATTCCGTGGCTTTACATGGAGCATTTCTTGGGGAAAAAGCGGGGGTTTATGCATGTTATGTATATTATACATGTATTATGTGTTTTGTGATTGGGGAAACCTACTTGTGATTATCCTTTTTTTATATTATTTTTCTTCCTTTTCCTTGAGAGATATAATTGGGGGATTGAGCTTAAATAGCATTTCTTTTTGGACGGGAGATGTAATTTACCAGGAGATGTAATTTTTCGGGGGTCGTTGTTTATGTAAATGGGAGTTTGACATTAAGTCTCATTGTGATTAATTATTGAGCAGTAAAGGGGTTTTTGCTGTTAAACATTGGAGATTTTTGCTGAATTTGTGGGTTGTTCAAGTATCAGAGCTTGAGAGAACATTTTTTGGGTCTGGGTGTGTTACGTGATTCTTTTTTTTCTTGGGCTTATTACGATTTTTTTTTCTTTTTTTTCTTATGAGAACATTCGAGTTTGAAATGTGAGTACAGAAGTCCGTGGAGTTGCTGTGATTTCTGAGTTGTGTGTGTGCTGATGTGTGAGTTTGGAGAATTGAGTTGGAGAACTTGATGTTTTTTTTCTTTGAGAGTTGTGATAATGACTTATGATTTAGTAGTCATATTAAAGGGAGTTAATTGGGAGATGTTCAGTTAGTATTTCTGACCTTTTGAGATCATTGTTTGATAGAAGTAGTATGTCTGGGTTAATTTTCTTAGATTGACCAATGACTTGACTGACATACTAACACACCAAAAAAAGTCATTTCCCGACGCCAGCAAGACGTCCACCAGCCGCGTGCAGAGAGGTTGCTGCTGTTTTTGGTGATTACGAGAGTTTCCACGAGGGCGATCGCGAGAATTCTACAGTGTGTCTTTTGGGGATCTGCAGAAGCCGTGAGAAGTCTTCTACAATGAGGGAGGCATTCCGTCTTCCTACAGTCTGCTACAGGAGCAGCTACTTACAAGCAAAGAGGGATATTCAAGAATCCGAAATGCAGAAAAATTAGAGAAAATGCGTCTAGTGTTATTTGGAGATATAAGAGTAACAGACTTTATTTTATAATGCCAGAGACGTGCAGTTATTACTTATATTTTATTTTGAGCCGGCCAATGTGTTTTATATTATGTAAGCTATTTTGCTAGGCGGGGGCTAGCGTGGATAGTGGCCGAGCCATGTAGGACTAGGGTTTTTGATTAATAATATATTGTCTGTGTGTTCTCTGTGACCTATGGAATGTGGAGAACAGAGTAGAGGCGACGACGCGAGAAAGCTGATGAATGAGTTTCTATGGGTGGCGTGAGATAAAACTGCTTAGTTAGACAAGTCAATGTACTGAGTTTATTAACTCTTCTCAAAGTGCCTTTGTGAAACTGGTTGCGGCCAGTAAGTGTGAGGCATTAACGAACTGTGTGTTCGTATGTGCGTGTGCGCCTCTTTCTGTTAATAATGTTGAATACCCGAGTCTATGGGGGATTTTGATAGAGGCGTCTTCGAGAGAAAGGCAAGATGCCGTGGTGTTCGCCGGGAGTTTTTTATTGAGTGTGCGAAATAGTCCGGTTGCTTGGGTGAGTGTTGAAGTACTTTAGCCAAAGACTGGCTTGTTACCTATTTGTCATTTTGTGGTAATATCTGATTGTTAATCTCTGATTGTTAATCTCTAATTGTTAATCTTGTGTGTGTACTTACCGGGATGTGTTCTGTGTCTTTGAAACAGACGGTTCTGGCAGAACTGGCAATGGAGGGGGACAAAGAGTTCCCAGAGGGGTGTAGACTTTTTGGTGACTAATGGTGACTACCATTACTATTAGACATTTTACTGTTCGGGGTTTTTTGAGTTAGTCTGTAAGACTTGATTACTTGATTGATTAGTTATTTATTCGTTGTTAATAAATGTTAATGTTATGATGCGACTTTCTCATTTTCATTACTGTTAGAGTGGAGAGAAAGAGGTGGAGAGTGGAAGAGAGAGGGAGATTGCTTATTAGAGAGAGAGGTGTCGGTGCTAGAGAGAAGAGAGAGAGTAGGAGGAGAGAGACGAGAGAGAGAGGGAGGAGAGAGAGAGAGAGAGAGGCTGTGTGTAATACTGTGTATTGGTTTGCCTGACGTTCGTGCTACACGCTTACCTAATGAATAATGCGGGAATCTCCCCATTACATATATACACACACACACACATATATATATATATATATATATATATATATATATATATATATATATATATATATTCTATATATATATCGGTTTCATTGTAATTTCTAAGACTATATTATAGTCATTATCGCATTTTGGATACGAAAATCACACCGCTGGAACGTTACCAAACAACCTGTTACAATGTGATTGTGGATGCAGCGAAGTCCAGCATAACCAGCAGGTTTTCACAGCACAAGGATCTGTATCTGGACATCGCTTGCTTTGATCCTCTACCAATATGTTTAGAGAAAGTGGCCAACATACTCTGTCAGCAGGACATTGCCCCCTTTTCCAGCACAGAACCTGTCACGGAACAACAGCAAAAGCTCAAAGAGGGATTGTTGGACTTTGCTGGAAGATGGAAGTCACTGAAAATAAGCATTCCACAAGAATATGATACTGGAGTTGCCGAGGTAGAAGGTCCTGATGAAGTGTCTGAAGAAAGTCAAGATCTAGACCAGAATGAAGAAACACCAACGAGTGAACGCAACTCGTGCAGAAACTGCAGCAGATGGTCTTCAACATTCTGAAGAAATATAATCTCTAAACGGAAAGATATTAACACATTTTCACTTGTTTTGATTTGTTATTTTGTAAACGTTTTGAGAATAATAACGTTGTTTGTTTTTGAACCACGAAACCAGTGGTGCATGCATTACACTCGGCAAAGTTTTGTGTTTTGGTGCATGTATGCTATGGTAAACCTCAAATTTTGACAACTTATTTCAGATTTGTCAATTTCCATAATTTCATGCGTACACTTTTATGTTTTTGTTTGTTGAGCATTAGTGAAACAGTGAAAATATTAAGATGAAATTAGCTATACGGTAAATTGTTGCTATTTTTAATCATAGATGATCAGGCCCATACCCAGAGTATTTTATGAAGAGGGTTGTTTTTACCAAAACTAGATCTTTTCTTCTGTAAATGTCATTGCATATATAGGTACGTATATACAATATGAAATACTTTAAAATATCGACTTCTCTCGGTACAGGCCTGATGATGTATGGTTTAAGGATGATAATCATAGCCCAAACTAAATTCTCCAATGTGTTGGAGGCCTAGACTTATATCTGATAATAGTTTTCCTTTCAAATCAAAGAGCAAACAGTCATGGTCGCTATGTTTTGGGTTAATAATACATAGGCTACTCTGAACTTTGCAAGTTGAAAATTCATTGGTAAATTGAAAGTTCATGTAATTTAGAGCTGATAACTAGTATAATCCTTCCGTATTAACAGAAAATGTGAGTATTACATTTTTTCATCTTTTTAAACAATGCACCTTTATAGGACAACTCATCATAATATCGACCTCAAATGACTTAAAATTCCAAAAAACAAAGGTGGGTGAATAAAGAAGTAAATCATTGATGAAGAAATACTTACTAAAATGTATTACGAGTACCTTTGTAGATGTCAATTTTGCTTTTAAATTCATTGTCAAAAATGCTTTCCCTATCAGTTTCAATTACCTGAAGCTCTGGAGCTTCTTGGGGATTCGCCCCTTGGACACCCACACCCCACATGAAAGACGCTAGCTCGCTTAGTTAGCAACACCTACCTCATCAAAAAATAGGGCCACTCAAAATCATTTGCCACGCCGCTAAAGTGGCAGAGTCCGGTTCTGCCCGCGACCCCTGGCAGAACAACCTACCTCCCCGCTGTCCCGGGGCCCCTGGTGGACCAAACCACCTCCCCACCGTCCTGGGACATCCTGGTGGAAAAACCCGCCTCCATACTGTCCCGGGACCCCTGGAAGGCCAACCGGCCTCCCTGCTGTCTCGGGATCCCTGACGGACCCACCGACCTCCTTGCCGTCTCAGGATCCCTGGTGGACCAACCTACCTCCCTGCCGTCCTGGGACCTTGCTTTCACGTGACCCATGGCAGGCCAACCCACCTCCCTGTTGTCCCAGGACCCCAGAGGGGCCAACCCGCCCTCCCAGGACCCCTGGCAGGTCAATCCCTACTGGTTCAACATCCTACAATAATTAACAATGCAAAATTATTTCAAAACAAAATTTCTCCTTAATTCACTTAATCTGATCCCGGGACCTGTGGCGGGCCTGCCCCACCATCCCAGGACCCGCGGCGGACCTGCCCAGCTGTCCCAGGACCTGTGGCGGGCCTGCCCCGACATCCCGGGACCCATGGCAGACCTGCCCAGCCGTTCCGCGACCTGTGGCGGGCCTGCCCAGCCATCCCGGGACCCATGGCGGACCTGCCCAGCTGTCCCAGGACCTGTGGTGGGCATGCCCACCATCATGGGACCCTTGGTGGACCTGCCCAGCCGTCCCGGGACCTGTGACGGGCCTGCCCCACCATCCCGGCTCCCGTGGTAGACCTGCCCTGCCGTCCCGGGACCTGTGGCTGGCCTGCCCCGCCATCCCAGGACCCGTGGCGGACCTGCCACGCCGTCCCGGGATCCTGGGACTCATGGCGGACCTGCTCAGCCGTCCCGGGATCTGTGGTGGGCCTGCTCCACCCTCCCGGGACCCGTGGTGGACCTGCCCAGCCATCCCGGGACCTGTGGTGGGCCTGCCCCACCATCCCATGACCTGTGGCGGACCTACCCAGCCGTCCCAGGACCTGTGGCGGGCCTGCCCCGCCATCCCAGGACCCGTGGCGGACCAGCCCAGCCATCCCGGGACCCGTGACGGACCTGCCTAGCTGTCCCGGGACCCGTGACGGACCTGCCTAGCTGTCCCGGGACCCGTGGCGGGCCTGCCCACCATCCCGGGACCCATGGCAGGCCTACCCTACAGTCTCAGGACTCATGGCGGGCATGCCTCCTCATCCTGGGACCCGTGGCAGGCCTGCCCCGCCATCCTGAGACCTGTGGCGGGCCTGCCTCACCGTCCTGGGACCCGTGGTGGGCCTGCCCTGCCATTCCGAGACCCATGGCGGGCCTGCCCCACAGTCTCTGGACCCGTGACGGGCCTGCCCCATCATCCTGGGACCCATGGCGAGCCTGCCCCGCCGTCCTGAGACTTGTGGCGGGCCTGCCCCCACTGTCATGGGGCCCATGGCGGGCCTGCCCAGCCCTCTGGGAACCCGTGACGGGCCTGCCCTGCCGTCCAGGGACCTGTGACGGGCCTGCCCAGCCCTCTGGGAACCCGTGACGGGCCTGCCCCGCCGTCCTAGGACACGTGGTGGGCCTGCCCCACCATCCCATGACCTGTGGCAGGCCTGCCCAGACGTCCGGAGACCCTTGGCTGGCCTGCCCCACCGTCCCGAAAGAGAGAGAGAGAGAGAGAGAGAGAGAGAGCATCTATTGGAGATGCTTCTATCCACTCAACACCTAGCCTTAACTTTAGGTCAGGAATATGCCACTGATTCCTCAAATTGCTCCTGGAGCTCTCATGGCTTCCGGATTCCCATGACTTTCCTAGGATTTCATGGATTCCTTCCATTTTTCTGGAGTTTCCAGGAATCAATAAAACGATTAGAAAACATTTTATCTTACTTATTCTTCTATAGTCCTATATCCTACAATAATTAACAAAGCAAAGTTATTTCAAAACAAACTTACAAAACGAATTTACATGATCTGATCCAAGATGGTTATAAGTAAGGTGGTTGCATCTGGAGAGAAGGAAATTGACTCGTCGGCATCTCTTGCCTGTTTAGGCTACGCCCCCTTTACACCAGGGCTGTGCATTGACTGCAAGCTTGTTGTAATTGTACATAATTGTAATTCAGTTGAAATGTAATTATTTACACATTTTTAAGTTAATTGTAATCACACTTCTTTATTTCTATTTAATATTGATTTTAGTTGCAATTTTAATTTGATAATAGGACTGGTAATTATAACTGTAACTGTAATTGACAAAAAGCATAATGTAATAACTCCAAGCCTGACTGACGGCAATTAGTCTGCTAAACAGATGAAGACCTCGTACTACAGATATGACATTACCTGCAGGAATATTTCTTGGAAAACAATGAAAGTGTACAAATTTCCTTATATTTTTCTGATAGAAAGCTGACTAGCATGGTATAAATGGGGGGGAGCTTAGTGACCTCACTGATTGCTAGCCAATCAGGACAAAGAAGTAGTTTTCAAGTACGGCTTGCTTTTATAAATATCGCATTTTTTATTGTTGCTAATTTCTAATCACGCCCAACCAGTCGTAGATGAATCTCTCTTATACTCTATCTAAAATAATATCTGTAAAGCCATTGAAGCAGAGGTGATTCAGCAGAATGGTTTTTTATCTTTTATCTGAATACCAGGATGTTTCTCCACAAGCGAGTGATCTCTGGGGAAAAACGGATGTCATTGAACACAGAATACGGTCTAAGGACAAACCTTCGTATAGACTCCCAATGAAATTTCAAAATAGAGATAAATGACGAAGTTGAAAAAATTTTAGTAATGGGAGTTATTAGGAAATCAAATAGCCCATATAATTTTCCCTTAAACGTTATGGCAAAAAAGATCAGACTTGGCGTATCTGCGCAGATTTCTGTTGCTTAAACAAGAAAACGATTCCCGATCGTTTTCCAGTGCCATGTACCGACGATATCTTATCTTTGTTAGGTCAGAATAAATTTTTCACCAGCTTGGACTTACTTAAAGGCTTTCACCAGATACCATTAGCTATGTGAGTATACCTCATATACCGCCTTCAGCACACTCAGGGGACATTATCAATTTTTACGTATGCCTCCGGCTTACGTTGCGCCCCAATTACAATATAGTGTTTGGAGACTTTTAGGGGATACCCTACATGCCTATGTGGTTGGTCTTGTAATCTTTTCTAATACCTTAGAAGTACATTCGCATAAACTAGAGCTAGTGCTACAGAGACTAAGACAAATAATCTTAGAGTAAAATATCCAAATGTTTTATGTGTCTAGTCAAGGTCTTAAAGTAGTCCATGGTAAGGTGTCGGCTATTCATAACTTTCCGGTACCTATAAACGTAAAAGGGGGATAAAGCACTTTTGCGCTGTAGTGGGTATTACAATCGTATGTAAGTATGTAACTCTTCAATCATGACAGCTCCTTTAACAGATCTTACAAAGAAGGGCGTAGATTTATTATGGTCTGAAAAGCATCAACAGGCGTTCGATATCTTAAAATCGGAATAATGCAGCTCACCTAACTTAAAAATCCCTGATTTAAATAAGGATTTTTTTTTTTTTGCAACAGACGCCTCAGACCAAGGGGTAAGAGGGTTACTACTTCAGCAATATGATAAACAGTTCTTCCCTGTAGTTTTTTATTCACGTAAACTAAAGCCCTCTGAAAGTAAATATGCAGTAATAGGCAAGGAAGGGCTAGGTATCATTAACTCACTAGTACATTTTAAGTTCATAATCTACGGCTATCCTGTTAAAGTCCTTACTGACCATAAGTCACTTACCGAGTTTTTTAAAGGCTTTAATCACAGTCCCAAAGGAACTCGGTGACATATGATCATTCAGGTCTTTGGAGCCAAGTTAAGATATCTACCTGGGAAAGCAATTATCATAGCTGACGCATTATCCCGCAATCCCGCACCATTCTGCAAAGAACCATTAGTTGGACTAAAAGATATAGAAACATCCGTGCCTATTGTTAAAACCGTATCTAAACAAGAAAATTCATTAACCCAAGAGATCGTGAACACTGAATACCTGGGTTGGAGCGCTGAACTGTTACAAACTGAACAAACAAGGGCCAGCAGCTAAGCAAAACAATAAACACTTCGAACGGAAACAAGGTCAGCAGCTAAGCAAAACAATAAACACTTCGAACGGAAGCAGGGTCAGCAGCTAAGCAAAACAATAAACACTTCGAACGGAAACCCTAAAACAAAAGTATATTTCAAGTATGTGTATCAGAATTATGTAATCAAATGTAATATTATATGTAGGTCTGTGACGAAGAAAACCCGAAGAACACAGCAGGTGACTAACGACCAGGTAGTAGTAATAATCTCTTCTATACCAATCGTCCTAAACTGGTTGCATTCTGTCATCCAGGGTTCTCTATTATGTCACAGAAAGCCAAATCACTGTTTTACTAGCCTACAATGCTCACAGATATAAAAAGCACATAACTAATTGATTGTAACACGTGTCATGAAAAAAAGGTACGCACTAAGACACCTGTCAGTTTAAGGGCCTATCCCGTGCAAAATCAATCCTTGAAAGAATACACGTAGAATTATTAACAGAGTTACGAGTCTGATAGAGGAAATAAACACCTCTTAGTGTTAATAGTTCCCTTGACACGTTATATAGAATTAATAGCACTAAAAAACAAACACCGCAATTGAGTGCGCTAGGAATATTTATGAGTGCTAAATCAGTAAACATGGAATTCAACACATGATAATCTCTGACTCGGGTGGTGTAAATCAATAATTATCTCCTTAACTCGTTGTGTGAATTCCTTTCCATTAAGAAAACCAATAATATATTTTATCACCCAGAGTTAATAGGTTTGGTAGAACAGATAAATAAGAAAGTGTCATGTCTTACGAGTTACACTCGTGATATTGGATCCGAACTGGATTATAGCAGTTCTCGCGGTTTTAAATACCTTTACCATTCATATCTTGTATCTATAGAAAGGATACCGCAAGTAGCCTTATACGGTACGCCGCTAGAACACTTTTCCACATATTCAAGCCAACCATTAATTTATCAAATATAAAAAATAAATAAATAAATAGATAAATAAATAAAAATAAATAAATAAAATAAAAAAATATGGATACAAGTGGAGTCGATATAATACACTCCGTAAAAAGTTGGAAGGGTTACAAATTATAATAAAAAAAGGAATCACGATAAAATCAGTAAGCAAAACGTAACCATATGCAGCAAGTTAATAAAATATCCAAAATATATATATGCGCAAAGATTTGAAGGCTTTAGTTTAGTAGTCCATTCAGTATTCTAGGGATATTAATGACAAATATGCTAAAAGTTCAAACACATATCAAAACCTACTAGCATATTGTCTGTCCCGGTGATTTATATTCGTAGTCAATGAAAAAAAAATTAAATAAAAATAAATAAATAAATAAATGAATAAATAAAAGAGATTTTAAAGTCAGGAAGTCTAGAAGTGAAAATGTATATCTATGCAAATAATCCTATATGAATCTTACAGGGTAAATAATATATATAGAATTTGTATGGAAACCCTTTTCATTAGTTTGAATAAGGAATATCTAATTTAACATAATTACATTTATTTTACAATCATGCAGATTTCCAACATGAAACTAATATTATATTGTTCAATTTTGGTACTGTTTTTTTCAGACATTCTTCTTGTGTGGGTGGAGTATTAAAACAAAAAATACCCAATTTATACTAAAGTCGTATTTATTACAGCAAGTAACGTAACTCTCAAGCTGGTGACGACGTCAGCAGTCCTGAAGGTGCCTGGCACGTTTGCTGAATCATCATTGTTCCTTTTAACCTTAATAAACCGCTTGCAAAGCAGGTTGGCTGGAGAGAGGAATGCTTAGCCCGAACTTTTCATGGGCAAGGCAGGATGTTAGGTACAAGTGTCTATCCGTGTGTACAATGCAACTTTAGTTAAGGAATTGCAATCGTTTTAAAATTAATGAACAAAATAAGCAAATAGAATTTCTATAACATCAAAATGGATTAATTTTTTCTGAACCTCATAGACAATTAGTCAATAAATCAGCTTATGATATTGGTAAACGGACATTTAGAAGTATCAGGTCATGGATATGAAAAATTTACTTGCAACATTAGCCTATTACAATTCAAGTAAATCACATTCATGGGGAAAATGTCACATTTTCTTGAAAAACCCAGTTTATATAGAAATTAGTTACATAGTGGGTTCTTTCATAGCATCTCCTGCCTAAAAATTAACCTCAGAGGATGCACGCGAGAAAATTGAATATGAAACTTTTGTTAGGGGCACATAGTATCGGATTTTATCACAGCTTAATTTCAGTAAGCATAGAGAAATACAGAATCATGATTAATATTCTCTTTGACTCTTATGTTGCCTGGCAATCTTACAAATAGCTCCGTTTCACACTTCTTTGTCTAGTAACTTACTATCAGTAATATCGAATTTTCTTTGGGATTCGTATTGATATCTGTTTATTTTTTATAATTATGGATATTTTTACGGTCATCATAGACCTGGATAGGTTCACTCATTGTTATAATGCCATGGATAAAAAAGTTTGTACAGCTGACTCTTTTGAATTCCATAAAATATCAGCGAATTCATGTGGGTTAAGTCTGGTTCTTAATGGCTTTCTCCCTCCCATATTTGGATGTTGTCTGAATTTACTTTGCCCTTGTGACAAGTATAATTTCACTTACAGGCTGATTAATGGAACCTGGTTACAGTATCCTGCAGTACAAGACTTTCACATCGCAACTTCAAAAACCCGTTCGTCGCTGCGGACGACTGCAGTGAAGTATCAACCGCCTACAATGTGAAAGGGAATAAGCACCATCACAAGTGAACAAGCTTATTTCGTGGACTTCTTGGACTGACACCCGTATCCCGTCGTTAATCTCGTTTTAATGCGGAATGCACTGGCGGCTGTCGCAATCGCAATCGACTACAAAAGGGACATACTTCCGACAATTACGACCAAGAGGATATTCAACTCTACGTTGCTGGCGCAGGACTCGCGCTGGGGATGATTTTATTCATCGTGAACGTATTCGTATGGGATAGGATGCAGAGGACAAGTATGAGTGCAAAATAGAACATTGGACCCTGCCCAGGCAATTCCCCTTGTTTTTAACCATTTGGAATTGGCCATTTCATTTGGCTATAGGTGGTTGTCTGGAACTGTGTAATGGACGAAAAGTTGTTCGAAACGCTAGAATGTGCAGTGGGTATCACCTCGGTACGTACCTATATAAAGTATCATGTATCCTATATATAAATTATCATAAATAACAGATTCGAAGATATCTGTGTGTGTACGCACTAGGAATCTATTTAAAGTGCACCTAGATTAATCACTTAGATTAGTCTTTTATGTGAATCAGTTGTATTAAGTGCACATATATTGATCATAATTATATAAATCCATATACATATGTATAAATAATTTAGGTAGCCTATAATCAATCTGTTACCTTTTATCTTACCAATAACTGCAGTTATATAAAAGTTAGCATAAAAATCAATGAATCAGCATAAAAATTAATGATTTTTATCACTTCATATATGAATTTTCATCAGTTAAAATATGATTTTGATCATGTTAATCTTTATCCTATGCAATTATCAGAGTACATTAGTATTTTCTGTAGCATATGTATCTTAATGAGTTGAAGTGAAAAATTGTATCATTATATATCATGTGATCACTATCATTTACAAATATCATCATATGCATATGTCTAATATCTTATTACTTGAATCTGTATTGGTGTACATCATGAATTTTTTTTTACTTATAAGTAAGGTCTATATATATATATATATATATATATATATATATATATATATATATATATATATATATCACATAATGTCTGTATCACACTCCTATAAGTCAAATGCAAGTCAAGCTTGAGTAATATTCAGTGGTTGGTTTTGTAGCTGACCGAGCTTTTATGTAAGTGTTACATAATAAAAATATGGAATGTTATTCCATATATATTAAAAACTAAAACTAAGAGGTCAACCAGATTGCTTGCAGGAATGTGATCAGACCAGAGACGATAAAGTATGCTAAGATAACGTATACAATAAAGTAGGCTAAGATGACGTGCCGTCACCTGTGGTCCTTCATTTGTTTTGAAAACATTAGTCCAAGCTTCCTGCCTGTGACAACTACCGCGACCTATAATTCAAACGGCCTACGTGATTCGTAATCTGTCATCTGTATGTATGTTCATATGTTCGAGCTACTGTCTGCTTCCTTTATGATTTGTAACTGAGATGGTAGCAGAGTTGAATTAGCCATCATCATTGACAGAAGTGATCAAGCCATCGTCATTAGAAGACCTGTACAATCCTATCTGATATTCATCATGTAATCTCAGAAGAATAGATGTATTTTTTTATACTTCATGTTTTCTACTAGAAACCTCACACCAGAAAGAAGATATCATCATGAGTCGAAATGTCTCTGTCGTCATAACCAAAGAAGATACCGACTTCGTAAGTTATCAACAAACCCCAAGACACTCCAATGAGTATGGAAGTGCATAACCAACCGACTTAGCGTAAGATTATCGCAAGTCTAACATAACCTCATAGGGCGTCTTATTATACAAGGCACAGCCCTTTCATATATATATATATATATATATATATATATATATATATATATATATATATATATATATATATACATATATATATATATGTATATTATAGAGATTATATATATGTATTATATATGACTGGTAAAAGTGTTCTGTAACAACAGAATTCCATCTAATAAAAGGAGCCCATAAAAACACCAAAATGTAGAGAGAAAAGTACTATATTTCAGAGACTGCTGTCTCTCTCTTCAGGTATATGAATGAGAAAAGTTTACAGAAAAGGTGGTATTTATACCAAGAGATTCGTCCACAAGTAAGCCAATTTAGGTCACCCCTGCTGATAATCTTCCTTTAATCTTCTTAAGCGTTGGTTGAATGAACACTGCGTCGACGATGTCCGATGTCCAATTCCCTTTTGAGATGTTCATTACCTACTTCTCTTTTATTAAGGCCGATTCCATCATTTGACTCTTGTACCGGCAGTTGCTGCTATAAATTACACGTGACATATTCCAGTTTATTCTATGGTTATGTTCATTTATATGATTGAAAATAGCCGAGTTCTGTTGTCCATACCTAACTGACCGTTTGTGTTGTATTAATCTCTGGGGAAGTGATTTACCTGTAAATCCGATGTAAGATTGGTCACACTCCTGGCATGGATCTCATATACCCCAGAGTCTTTGGGCGATGTCTTTTGTTGGACGTTAATCAGGGATTTGGCTAAGGTATTTGGGTAGGTAAATGCAAAAGGGTTGGATTTCCCAAGGGTGTGAGTTACTCTCTTAATCGTCTCCAGGTGGGGAATTTTTATTTTATTGTTGGGTGTGTCTCTGGTCTTGTCTTTAGGGGGTCGGTAGAAAATTACGTTTGCCTTTTGAATTGCTTTCTCAATTATATGGTCAGGATACTTTAAAGATGAAAGTTGCTTGCGAATTAGTTCAAATTCTTTTTCCAGGAAATCTGGGGAACAAATTCGTAAGGCTCTTAAGAATAGGTTGCTAGCTAGACCTATCTTGATAGTATTGTCATGATAGCTAAAGTAGTGAATATATGAAAGTGAGAACGTTGGTTTTCTGTATATGGTAAATTTGTATTCTGTCGTGTCTCTGATTATTAAAACATCAAGAAAAGGAATTTTGTTGTCTGTTTCCCATTCAACTTTAAATTTGATGCTGGGCACTAATGCGTTTAATTTTGAGAGGAATTCATTAAAATTACCCCACTTATTATCCCAAAATGTTAGTATGTCATCCACGTATCTCATCCACAGCATGTTTTTGGGTTTTATTGCATTTATTACTGTAGTTTCAAAGTATTCCATGTACAGATTGGCTAAAATAGGACTTAAAGGACTACCCATACTACACCCGAATTTTTGCTTGTAGAATGATTCCCCGAATGAAAATACGTTATTAGATGCACATAATTCAACTAACTTTATTATTTTGTCAAGTGCCAAAGGGAAATGATCTGAATAGGGGGATAATTTTTCCCTTAAAAACTGAAGAACGTCCTGTACTGGTACTTTTGTGAATAGGGAGTCTACGTCAAGGCTTAAAAGTTTTATGTTGTGAAGTGGTATATGTGCTTCTCTGAATTTGTGACAAAAGTCTTCCGAATGTTTGATGTGACTGGGAGAAAAAGTGCCTAAAAAAGGAGAAAGGAGGCCAGCTAACCATTTAGAAATTTTGTAATTGAAAGCTCCGGCGCATGAAACGATGGGTCTGAATGGAAGATTGTCTTTGTGAGTTTTGGGAAGACCATAAAAGTAGGGTAATTTAGGATTAATTACTTTAAATTTCTCTAATAGTTCAATACTCTTTTTGTCTTGGCCAATTAATCTTACTTTCCGAAAAAATTCTGTGGGAACGTTCTGGAGGGGATTTTTCGTCAGTTTTTCGTAAGTATTTGTGTCGCTAAGGAGCTGGTTGATTTTGTCGAGGTAGAAGTCTTTGTCCATTATTACAATTTTGCCGTCTTTGTCGGATCTACTTATTATAACATCTAACTTTTTTAGCGAGTGGATGGCTATCATGAATCTGCGGGGAACAGGATATTTCTTATGAAGGTCAGTTAAAGCATTTAGTAACACTCCTTTTAAACATATCTCTTCACGGCTGTAGTTTTTGTCAGATATGAATTTATCAAAAGCCACTATGAAGTCTAGGTTGTTTTTGCGGTCTGGCATTAGGGCAAAGGATAAGCCTAAATTTAAAACTAAATGTTGATTTACTATATTTCAGTCTCTGAAATATAGTACTTTTCTCTCTACATTTTGGTGTTTTTATGGGCTCCTTTTATTAGATGTATTATATATATGTACATATATATATGATATATATATATAATATATATATATATATATATATATATATATATAGATATATATATATATATATATATATATATGCTTAAAAAATCACAGTAGATGCACGTGACTTCATAAATAAGCGAATTCTACAGGGAAATGATAGTCAGAAATCCAAGCGCTTTCGTCTTTACTCAGACATTGTCAAGGAACGAATGAAATACAGTTGGAGAGAAAGATATCAGATAAACAACAAGATCTAGAATAATCTCCAGTATTATCGGATATCACACGGTCACAAACCTAAACATAAATTTACCCCTAACAGAAACTACAAAGTATCCGTATAGTCCAAAAATGTAAAAACTTAATATATTAATTGTGTTACTTATATTTATCTACAACTTTTTTCATTATGAAAGCATCAAGTTTAAATAAACCAAGACTTAAATTTAGAACATTTCCATTATTTGACTTGATGAAACAAGATTCAATTATATTCCTTTTAACTGTGTCATTACATGGGATTAAGGCTCTTGCTTGACTCCAGTTAATAGGATGATCTAAATCCCTCATATGTACGAATAATGCATTCGATATTTGCCCAGTTCTCACAGAATATTGGTGCTGTTTGAGACGTTGTGAAAGAGATTTACCGGTCTGTCCGTAATAGACTTTATCACACTTTTTGTAAGGAATTTCATATATGCAGCCTGGAAGATCTTTAGGAGAAAAGCTTTAAAATTCTAGGAATTTACAAAAACCTTTCATCATAGGGTAATTTTAGAATTTTATGCTTACTAAATTCAAGTTTGTCATTAGCAAAATAAAATGTTTTTCTAGCTCTTTTCCATGCCACATCTACAAAAGTGCTTGGGTATTCGAGTTTCAATGCAATATCATAAATAGTTTTAACCTCAGTGTCAATAAACTGTGGGCTACGGACACGTAAACCCCTTAGGAACATCCCAGAAATAAAACAGAGAATTTAACATTATGATGGTGATTGGAGTAGTAATGAACAAAAGTGGCAATGTTAGCTGATTTCCGAAATACTGAAAAGGTGAAATTTGTATAATTTTAGTAAGTATAACATTCTAACATTACCCTATGATGAAAGGTTTATAGAAATGCCTAGAATTTTAAAGATTTTTAACATAAATGTTGTTTTCAGAAATATTAATGTCAAGAGTTTAGTAATAAAAAATTCTCCTAAAGATCTTCCACGCTGCATATATGAAATTCCTTACAAAAAGTGTGATAAAGTCTATTACGGACAAACCGGCAAATCTCTTTCACAACGTCTCAAACAGCAACAATATTCTGTGAGAACTGAGCAAATATTGAATGCATTATTCGTACATATGTGAGATTTAGATCATCCTATTAATTGGAGTCAAGCAAGAGCCTTAATCCCATGTAATGACACAGTTAAAAGGCAAGTCAAATAATGGAAATGTTCTAAATTTAAGCTTTTTTTACAGTTTTTGGACTAAACGGATACTTTGTAGTTTCTGTTAGGGCTAAATATATGTTTAGGTTTGTGACCGTGTGATATCCGATAATCCTGGATTATCTCTTTAATTTTTACCTTTTGACAATTAACCATCTGGTATTCTTGATCTTGTTGTTTACCTGATAACTTTCTCTCCAACTGTATTTCATTCGTTCCTTGACAATGTCTTAGTAAAGTTGAAAGCGCTTGGATTTCTGACTATCATTTTCCTGTGGTATTCGCTTATATATGATACTATATAGAAAGAACCAAATGAAAATCCACCTTTACCACATACAAAATAGAGATGAAAATTTACATTTGCATATATATATAATATATATTATATGATATATCATATATGATATATATATATATATAATATATAGATATTAATATTTATATATATAATATATATATATATATATATATATATTATATATAAAGCTTTCGCTCTCTTTAGTTTCTACACGGGCACGTCTCCAAACCCAAGTCTGCTCAATACTGAACCTAAACTATATCCAATGTTATGATTCATAGTTATATTGATCTACCCACGGTCCAGATCTACCCTAAGGTAGATGTAATTATACCGTAATGTTTACTCTATCAAAATAAGTTTTATTCGTGTATACTATCAATATAAAGTTTTAACCTCAAACATTGATTTAACCTCAAACATTGTATGCTACCAATGTAAAGTTTTATTCATGACCTATAACAATATATGCTATCAATATAAAGTTTTATTCATAACCTATAACTATATCTTATCAATATCCAGTTGGGCATAACTACAGTAGAGTATACGCTACCATAGTAACGTTTCCCGTTCAGATATTGGAGGGGAAAATGCTAAACATATAAACAGCGGGGATACTAGTATAGGTAGTATACGATAAAGAAAGCTGGATCTAACCCTACACAAATCATAAGTCGGACGACAACTCACTGCAATCCAATCAAGTTTGCTGTTCTTATATAATCATTATCATTACTATGAAAATTAGTAATCACGAAAGAAAACAAATCTTACCTAGATCAGCTAGTACTACCTATAAATCTATCCAAGGCGAGAAGCTTTTGTTTGGTTTCTTCTCTTCCTGCAGGCTATCGTTCACATTTCTCCCTCAGACGGATGACTCTTCTCTTGATTCTTGGCATGTTGTAAATAGTACGTAATAATGCACTAGAAGCGATCAAAATCGGATAAGGAAATGCTGCAACACGTCACACTGCACATCAACTTGACTGACCAAACTACACAGTACACACTGACAAATGACAATTCGCGATGGTTTATGGGTAAAGATGACGCTGTAATGTACTGTTACTTACACTTATAAAATCGTATATTTCTGAAATACATAGTAAAAATATGTCAAGGAATACAAATTATCATGCGTATACATTTTGGCATCGTACACATGTGATACGACGGTGACAAGTTCAAAATATCGAGATACATCGATATATATATTAATGATTTCATACTTTTTGTAGAGAACATACCAGTCTTTAATGTAAAAAATGGATAATTTTAGCGGGACTCTAAAGTATATTTCTCAAATTTCTTCTATCTGAATTTGGCAGTCATAAAGACATTGAGCGACAATTTGTCGCTCAGTGTCGCTTAGAGAGCTATATATCACGGGGCGATAGATGCATAATTGCTCTGACATGATATTATTTTAGGGAAAGAGCCAGTTTTTTTTATCGTAGATAATGTGTATTCTAATAGGAGAGAAAAGAATATTTCTCGGTTCCACCTAAAAAGAGCTTATATAGACATTTTGCGACAATTATTCGCTCAATGCCACTCAAATATGTAAAATAACCCACCTATTTTTTTTTTTTCTTACAATAATACTTCAGGACATGTTTATTTAGACATGAAAGAGTTCAAATCCATCAATAACTGAAAATCGATAATTTCTCGAAAATCGGCCGTCGCCACGCCCCTGAGTGCTCTTGTTATTATTGCATTTATCTGTAAGTAATTTTTTTCTTTTAATGCGGGGCGCCCTCTTTTCCGGATCTTGGTTCAGATGCACCATTTGCTGTATTGCACTATATGGCCCATAGACCATAGTAAACTGGTGCTACGGAAAATTTCTGTGGTGCCTCTTCCCTTGATGCCCTAAGCACGTTCTTATTCTGCTTAATAGTTAATCCACCCATGTTCTAAAGCTACCTTCATTTGAGGCTTGCCGCTGAATGCTTAGAACAGTGGAAGAGTTGATTTGATCTGATATGATGAAATTTAGGCTGTCAGGCCAAGCACCGGGCATTTTCAGCTATTATGTGCTTAAAACAATGAAAAGGATTTGAACTGAATTGATTATAGAATTTAGGCCAAAGGCCAAGCACTCGGACCTTTGAGGTCATTCAGCGCTGAAACGGAAATTGACAGAAGGTTTGAAAGTTATAACCGGATGAAAACCTCGCAGTTGCATTATGAATTAATTGTTAGAAGAGGGTGGAAAGTCAGACGGAAGCGATTATGAAAGGAACGAAAGGGATTACAGCTATGGGCCAAAGGCAAACTGCAAAGAACCTGAAGTAAGGCCTACAGCACACCTCATGAGGTGCACTGGCAGCACTACCCACCTACGGGTGTAAAGGAGTTGGAGTGGTTGTTAAGCCCAATTAAAGGTCCAGAAAATAAGGGAGATTAAATACAAGAATCTGAAGATGGAACTGAGAGACAACCCAGCAGCTGCACCAGGAAGAAACAGAAGTTGAACAGCAAGGCCGAAGAAAGGAAGCAGGATTAGAGGTGAAGGAAAAGCTAGGAAGAAGCAAGTAGATGCAGCTTGTAGAAGGAGGAACGCTGAGAACACCCTTTAAACGTTATGACCGACGTACTCTCTGGTAAAATGAAAGGCTATAGGATGATTTGTTTACGCCTTGGAAGAATAATAGTAAACTATTATTTCTCCAAGGTTTAAACTCATCAGTTTTCTTTGACGTCACCACTAAGGGCGAGAGAGTCAGTATTACCTACATAGACGATGTACGTACACCAGAGACGATTGCGACCGTGTTTTTGTCTAAGGGATCCGGAAAAGAACAGATTATTGTCGTAACATAGGTTAATTGAGTTTGCACGCTATAAGCTGCCTTCTGACATAACAGGAAGTTATCTTGGGTTAATTTTCCAAAAAACTTGAAGATACAACTTTAGTCAACAGGTCACGCTGGCAGAACCATTCATATACATAGCATGATCTTTCGCTATACTATTAACCATCATTTTCATTGTTTTATAATCCTAAAGAAGGAACTTCAATATGTTATATTCTCGACAAACTAAAAATCGTAGTTATTTCGCTGGTGGGCTGTTAGTCACCTCGCGTTCTGGTTTAGCTTCCTTACCACGAGGGCAAGAAAACAATGCCATCATGATTTACAGCAAAAGGGAATAGCAATTACAGGGTTTTAGCTTTGCTATACAACTTTCCTGTATGTGCTTCATTCCAGACTGTAAGATAAATAATGTAGACGAGCTTGACCCACTACTGATGAGTCTAACGTGTAGGCTTAGGCGTAGACGAGCTTGACCCACTACTGATGAGTCTAACGTGTAGGCTTAGGCTTAGGAAACGACTAAAGCTGTGTAAGTTTCCGGCACCAGAGATTCATCCATGAATCCGCAGTACAGTTATGACATAAACCATCGTCTATTTATTTCCTGAAGCCATGCGGTGCTGCGGGAAACGACTCAGTGTTGAAAAAAAAAAAATAGTAGAAACGTCAAGGTACATTACCATCATTCACCTCTCCCTCTCCGGAACCGCCTTGTCAGCAGCGTCCAGAGAGCGAAGGTTCCAATTCTCCTTTTAGCGCGGACTCGGGAGGTCATTACCACAAAACATTTTTCATGACAAGGCTTTGCAATTTAGTTGTGGGCTATTTTTCTCTCCGCTGGTAATGAGAGAAATTTGAACCCCATTTGCATATAGACGAGTGTCTCCAATTCCTTCGATTGTAATGGATTAAATGATTAGCATTAATTAAATTCGACCTCCATTAACGCGTTTTGCGATCACGGCCACTGATAACTGATTATTCTTTCGAACTTTAATCGTAACACTCGTTTTATGACGAGGACTCCTAGTGTAGTCCTTTTTCATACAAGACGACAAACGCAAACGAAAAGGGGACGCAGGTTAAATGCTTCCTGGAATACAAAGGAAGACGGAGATTTCCACAGTCAGGAGGTGAATGAGTGACTGATCAGACTGGCTGACACGAAAGGTCTAGACTTACTTTGTAAAATGTATTTCGGTTATTTCCTTGAGCAATTAATTTTCTCTCTGCCCCTCCTTTACTCTCAAACGAACACCCTATTCTCCCATTGGGACGGATGACTGACTGGCTCTATTCCATCCAACTAACGGAAGTAAGCTTGCTCTTCTAGAGGCTTTTAAGCTGATATTTGGACCGAATTTTGCACGATCGAAATCTGTTTTATTCACTTCGTGTCATCTTCGCGCAGAAACACAGACGATGGACTCGGAGATTGATTCAAATATCGGTGCATATTCAGAAGCACAGAAGCTTGAATTTGATTCGGTAAGTGGGGAAAATTGACTTAGACTTAGTTCGACCTAGCTGGGACTTCCTCTCCCATTAGGTGATAAGATGTAGCCTACCAGATGCCGAACACTTCCAGATATAACTTCAGATCACTTCCCCGCCATAACTTGCAGATGAATCTCTCTCTCTCTCTCTCTCTCTCTCTCTCTCTCTCTCTCTCTCTCTCTCTCTCACTCTCTCTTCTCTCTCTCACACACACACACACACACGGGCACTGAAGTGAAATAATTAGATTAATTCGATATGATTTCGCTTATGGATCTGATACTCACTCAAACATAATTCTACGTATTCTGTTAATATCATATGCTATAGATTATGGAATAACATATTCAAGATACGACTTAAAAATGAAATTGAAATAAAAATTTCAAAAATCCCATATTCCTGTTTTTATTCAATCATTGGACAGAGTTATGACTGTCAATAAATGATAATATTATTAATGACGAAAATTCATAGCATTGCACGGTGTGTAGGGAAGGAGATTTCTAACAAATAGAGCTATGGTTGAAAACCACCAGTAGCTGTAACAGCAAAAGATATATTTGATAAAAAGTAAAATATTGTATCTTGTCGGTAAAAAGAAAAACGTCACAGTCAAAGAATAAATATTCTAGAATCAAAGTTACGTGTTTCGGGAAGAACCCGAGTTTGATGGACAACAGATATTGGTTGCTCCCGCGGATATTAACCAGACAAGAACACATCGTTTCTCTCTCTCTCTCTCTCTCTCTCTCTCTCTCTCTCTCTCTCTCTCTCTCTCTCTCCCGACACTATCAGGCGAGACCAGATATGGAGGCTGCGTCTAACGCGCAGCTTATTATTGGTTTATTGGTTCAGTGAATGATAGAGAATGCCTACGAGAGTGAGACAGAGAAGGAGAAACAGGGCTGGGTGGCAGAGGAGGAGAAATCTATCATTCGACGCAGAAACACCCTCTCTCTCTCTCTCTCTCTCTCTCCTCTCTCTCTCTCTCAGAGTACCAGGTTTACTTCGCCTCATATTCACTTAACACAACTTAACTTAGCTTCATTTATTCCTTTGGGGCCTGAGTACACAAACATGGTACCAAAATCCAAAGTCAAACGATGCATTAAGAGCAGTAACATCGTAAAACAGAAGAGAATTACCGGGTAGTCCCATTCAGTGAGGTTGTGAAGAATTAAAAAAAATCTCTTTTATATAATGTTAAGCTCTTGACTTTCTAATCATACAAAGGTGCTCATTAAGCTTGAACTGAAGATTGGGCAGGAAAGACAAAGTTTTCTTGGTAAGCGAAGAGGGGAGCCTAGTCTCATTAGACAAGAGCAGGAAAGGGTAGACCCACTGACAGACAGACAGACAGATTTTATTCCAGCCCAAAAACGAACAAGTTTTTTTTACTTTATTTTCTAATCAAAATCTCTAAGGTCTACCTATAAATCCATAGCATTCATTACTAAATAATTTGAAGCGCTTTGGGAAAAAACTTTTTTAATTAATGATAATGTTTGAAATATAGGCTACGACGTTTGCAAACATGTTCTCACCAGATATTCTCTGCTGTTATGACGCAGTTGTCATAGGAAACTGTCTAAATGGTAAGTGTAAATGGTAAGCATCATGGATCTACATAGTGAGGCTCACTGAAGGATGGCTGAAGAGCCCGAAAAAAAAAAATCCCCCAAAAATTCGTCTGCATCCTTGAACCGCTTGTTTCCCTGCATCGAAAATTGAGATAACGATTGAGATGGAAAAGGAGCCATTGGCTTGAATATTTGGAAATAGCAGCCTGACATTTTGCTACCAAGAACCTGAACTGAAAGCAGAGAGCTGCCAGTCTCAAAACTGCATTTTATGTCGCAATATGTATTTTAATCGATACGTTCGCAGGTTTCATTTCTTTTTATGACTTGCTCTTAGAGAAACACCGCTATCTGCTAGGCCTTCTTTTCCGCGTATTCCTGAATTATAAAAAAAAAAAAAATGGGTTATTGATCCTTTCATTAAGTGAGAGAAACTTCATTAAAGTGATAGTTAATATCTAAATTAAGAAAAATAATCGAAATAGATAAGAGGCAATATTCGAAGACCGACCGCCGGGAAGATAATTAAACACGATAAAATCTTTGCATTTTCCATTAAAGGCGCCTAGTAGTACTGAAGGTTCCGCGATGCAAAAGGGGTAGGGGAACGTGTTCCTTGCTTAAGGACGGAGACACCTTTAAGAAACTTCATTTCATTTCGCGTTTCTAGAGCCATTATCGTTTGCTTTGTTTCCCTTGTCAAGATTCCATCTATCTCGTATATTACTGCGCTTACGTGGGTCTGGCTCCGCGCCTTGGCCTTTCCTCTCATTAATGGAGCGAACGCAGCGTTCGTTGCCTTTGATTTTTATAGATACTTACTTCCCCGGTTCTTGGTGAATGACTTCATTAAATGATAAGTTTTGTGCCGTTTAACAAAAATGCACGTGCATATTATCGCAGAAAATGTTAGCTTTTTCTTAGTGCCCTGTTTATGAAATATACGAAGATATACTATTTCGTAAAAAGGAACAGAACCAAAAAGGACTATAGTCCTTTTCTAGAAGGTTGAAACTCGTGAAGTATTTTTAGTGTCTTGGCTAGTACTTTCCCATGAGGTATGTCTGCCTCACCTCGTAAACTTAAAACTTCAATTGTCATCGATATTACAGGAAACAGAAGAGCTAAAAGGAGATTTTAAGTGATTAGATAAAAAAAAACGTGAATTTTTTAAGAAGAGTGCGTCACAGTTAATAGCCGACCACCATTTCACTGGTATTCTCGGCCTTGCGCTAAAAAGTCAACGCACTTCTCTTTCAAACTAGGTTAAATATATACAGTCTGTTGGGCTCCTAATGACGACTATACAGAGCTGCACAACAGGAGTTACACCACGCTGTGGGCATGTTACACAAAAGAATGCCGCATTACTACATATTATGCTTTGAATTACGTACTTCTTTGCGAGCCACCAATCAGCATATAAAGCGCATCATGAGTGTTTCTATTCATCTCAGCAACCTCGAAAACTATGGATTATACACTAATATATGTCATTTTTGACACTATTTTTCACCACTTTTCATCCCACCTTCCCATTGGGAAGTTGTGAAAAATAAAGTGTCCAAAATGTCATATACTAGTGTGGTTAAGTCCAATTTCAGCCCTGAGGAATGGGGCGTAAGAATGGGTGAAATATAAAATGTCGAAAATGCTGGCAAAGTAATTGAAGTAACTATCTTAACAGGAAAGGGAGAAAGTGAGAGGGAGAGGAAGTGAGAGAGAGTAGAAGAGTTGTTAGGAAGGAGAGAGAGAGAGAACCACCCTGTGGTAGGGGTGTAAAGAATACTACCACCATAGGTCCTGTGTGTCGTAAAAGGCGACTAAAAGGACAGCTGCTGCCTTGCAGTCTTACTTTTTTTAGTAAAAGGCTAGGCCCACCGCCAATAACTGTGGAAACTCCTGCCTTACAATCTTACCATTTAGTAAAAGACTAGGCCCACTGCCATTGACAGTGGAAACTGCTGCTTTGTAGGTGGACTTTTTAGTCAAGGGCGAGGCCCACCGCCAATAACTGCGGTTGATGACAGCAAGAGTCGTAAAAAACCCCTTTGCAAAATAATAAACCAGGCCTGATGTTGTAAGGAAAGGCACAACAGGCAACCGACCCTTTAGTGTAGGGATACCGGTGGGAAAGAAGAAGAATCAGCATATTTAAACACTCGATTCAGCTATTATATTTCCACTTTTTTTTTTACGTATTGTTTGGTCAATTATTTTCGTCTAGGTAAGGTACTTCCAAACGATGAATTTGATGAAAAGCCTAGTTTGGACAGTTACTTATTCGACACTATAACGAGATGCATTACTGCTACAAATATACGATATATATATATATATATATATATATATATATATATATATATATATATATATATATATATATATACATATTATATATATATATATATATATCCCACTATATATTTTCTCCAATGTAACTCCTGTCATTCACTACTTAATAAGGGGAGAAGTTAGTCCCCCGAAATATAGTCCTTAGTTTTAATCCAGAGTGTTTTAATGGCCTTTTATACTTGAGATGGATCCTGTTTTACCAGAAGAATTTATTTACATGTATATGTATATATATATATATATATATATATATATATATATATATATATATATATACAAAACCACATCACGGCAATAACCTCAGAAAATGATTTAAAATTATGTAAAACAAATGACACGGAGACAAGCGAAGGAAACGTGTCCATCTTTCGCACATGCTCACTGCCCTAATTCCTCTTCAGCCAGAGGAACCGTTGACAATTAGGGAATTCCTCGCTTTGACGCCTTGACATCAGCTCCTTCACCCATCCTTCACCCGCTGACCCACCCCGACCTCCTCCCGCCCAAACTCCGAGAGACAGTCCCCACTTCTTCTCACCCACCAGGCGATCTAGTTCGTGTATTCCGACGCGCAGTCATGCTTTGACATCCCTGGAAAAAGATTCATGGATATTACTGCCATGATCTGAACGGGTAAGAGGCTGAGAAACGTCAAGGGTTTAGTTTCGTTTTGTTCAGCGCCATAACTAGATGATAGCACGTACTTGAAGGTTAGATGTTTATGTGAGAGAGAGAGAGAGAGAGAGAGAGAGAAGCTCCTGGGTAATTTCAGCCATTGCTCTTTCTTTCTCAAAAAATTAAACCAACTATAAAAATGCGTTAGTCTTTATGTGAGAGAGAGAGAGAGAGAGAGAGAGAGAGAGAGAGAGAGGAGAGAGAAGCATTCGAACATTCTCAAATCCTGGGTAATTTCAGGCATTGCTCTTTCTTTCTCAAAAGATTAAACCAACTATAAAGAGGTTTTTCATTGTGATACAGAATTCTTACGAAACGCAAGAATTGTCCAAAGAAAACACAGCAGCCGAATAAAAATGAAGGAAAGCAATTAAAAGAAGAGAGAGAGAGAGAGAGAGAGAGAGAGAGAGAGAGAGAGAGAGAGAGGAAACTAACAAATTAAAATGAAAAGAGACAGAAGAAAAGGTATCTCTAGCGGCTCTTCTTCAACTAGATAAATCATCGGCGATCTCCTTTGACACAGAAGAACAGAGAGAGAGAGAGAGAGAGAGAGAGAGAGAGAGAGAGAGAGAGAGAGGAGAAAAAACCTATAATAAGGTGGCAGTTGGACCAACACGGCCTTGTGATATCCTCGTGACAGGATCCTGTCAAAATTCCCCAGAATGTCAGGAGAGAAACGAGACTCCTCCTCCTTAATTTCCTGAGAGAGAGAAAGACCTGATACGAGGAGCAACACAAGAGGGAGATCGTCGCTCGATTGTACCGCTTCTTATCGAACTCTCTATTGCTCTTTTTATCTTTTGTTTTTCCTTATCGTGGTTATTATAAGAAGAGCTTGATGGCGCGCGTGCTACGCTGCGCAGGAGCCCGGCTCTGCCCGTCATGTCTCCCCTACCTTCCTGGTCCCCTACTTACCATCTGGGGCGGACAAACAGGTTTGTAGGAGAAGGATGGATGTGTCATGCTTCCCCTATCTTTCCTATCCCCTACTTACTAAGCCACCACACTGGGCGGACAAGCAGGTTTGCAGGAGGAGGGTGGATGTGCATGTCTCTCCTACACTCTCCCCTGCTCTGTCAATCCGCAATCAGAGGAATTTCTTTCTGGTGATTAAAAATTAATTTCTCGAAGGAATGGGGTTCGGATCCCACAATAAGCTGTCGGTCCCATTGATAGTTAACCAATTGGTTCTTAGCCACGTAAAATATCTAATCCTTTGGGCCAGCCGTAGAAGAGCTGTTAATCAGCTCAGTAGTCGGGTGAAACTAAGATATGCTTAACTTTTTCTCCCCTACATTCCCAATCACCTACCTAGCCCACCCCCATCCGGGGCGGACAAACAAGAAAGATCCACTCGGATTTTATTAATATAGGTTATTATCAAACCACAAAGCCCTGTTAGCCTCTCGAATTCCTAACACTTTTCCAGGTAAAATTACGTCTGTAAGCATTGAATATGAATGGGGAAACTCATAAAGCAATTTTAACCTTTTCACCAGATGGTATTCGAACACTAGTATGTCAGTTGTTAAGATACATCTCAGGACTCTCACAGTTGAAGAAGCTGGACAGCTAAGTAAGCAAATACCAAAAGAAATAGATAGAAGGTAAACGACAGAAATCAATGCACCTGGAGGAGGTAGGACGAAGCAAAGAAATCTTTTGCCGTCTACTGTGTGCCTCATGCAGCGCACTGTAGGCGGTCGCCTCACCTAGCCTCACCCTCCTGACCCCACTCCTACCTTCCTCCTCCCCTCACGCCAAACGGATTTTAATAGTGACGGTGACGATAATGAAGATGACGCTGATGGTGATCATGATAAAATCCACATTTTCAGTTTTCGGCAGAATACATCAACTTTACTCCGCATATTATTTTTCAATAAAGCGAACTATGAAATATAATGACTAATATAAAGAAGTAAAGAGCTTTTTTTTCTTTGGTGACCAGTTTTTTAAGGAAAGTATATAGAGAGTGTATGATGCGCGTAAAAACCAGAAAACACTCCGATGTTGAGTCTGTGCTCCGATTCATTCAAAAATTTCTAATCAAACCATCGATAATGTTTTGACATATCTTGTGGATGGCAGCCATAGGGAGAAACTGTTGGTATATATAAGCAGTATGCCACAGAAGCCATGCATGCAGGTATATATATATAATATATATATATATATATATATATATATATATATATATATATATTGCTACTTTCAAAATGCATATTTCCCCTCTTTGAAATGTCATGTAGATTGTGTAACATTTTTTCAGATTCCTAGATAGCTTAGAGATAGGATGTTTTAAATGTGTGTTCAGATTTCGCATTACATAATGTAAAAGAATATATTTATATTTTAAATAACCGTAGAATTTGTAAAAAAAGAGAGAAATTTTCTTTGTCTTTTCGAAGCTATGATTGTTTCCCCTTTTATGTCAACACTTTAAGATTAGAGGGTCTGCGAGATCCGTTTGCTTTCCTAAATCTGTCAACGCGTTTGATAGAGTGCTCAAATCTTCATTTGTGTTTTGGAGAATCTGTCATCGTACGTGATAAGACTTCTCCTTCGTGTCGATCGAGTAGAGTACGTGTCTTTTTTTTAACAGACTGGACTCGTACGCGTATGTCTTTGCCGAGTCCCACATGGAGATTGCACATTTCTTTATGAAGATTGCATCAGATTTCGAACTTTCTGGAACCATTCGTGCCAAATACGTTTTTTGACATCTGCCCTGTCCAGCTTCCGTAAAGGAAGAGATTTCATTATATCATAGAACCTTGAGGCGGTTAGATCTCCCTCTCTCTCTCTCTCTCTCTCTCTCTCTCTCTCTCTCTCTCTCTCTCTCTCTCTCTCTCTCTCCCGCGACATCCTTGAGATTATATTAACGTAACGTAAATTGGTCACTCGTAACTTAGAATTTCATATTTGATATTTCTTAGAGTTTGTTTAGTGTTATTTAGTTTATTTTTTTGTGGAATCTGAACAAACATTATTTCGTAACGGCACCTGGTTTTTGGGAAAGTGTGTAAGACAAGACTGCAGCTAAGAAAGAAGTTGGTATACCAAAAAGGTAAAGTGTTATATTTTTATTAGTTGCAACTAATAACGGTTAGGTAATAACTAATAGCTAATAATTGTTAGGAACAGTGATTAACTAATAACTAATATTTAATGGTTATGATGGTTTGGTTAACTAATAACTAATAACAGGTGGTTATGAAGGTTTGGTAAAAACTGATGGTTACAATGTTTTGAGTGAGAAAGTTTTACACTTTTACACATTGTGTATTTTTTGTGTTTTGTGTTTGTTCCATTGTTTGTGCACTATTTCATTTTCTTGTTGGAGTGTGTCTTTTTATTTTATATTTTCATTTGCATTCACAATTAAATTGACTTAGTTATTTTCATTGCTTAATCATTGCACATTTAAGTAAATTTAACACTTGTGAATTAATTTGCGTTTACTTAAAATTCTTTTCAAGTTTTATTATTGTTTAGCACTTGTGAATTAATTTCAAATTTTCAATTATTGCCTAACACTTTTGAATTTCAATTGAATTAAATTTCTTGAATTTTGTGATAAATTAATTTTGATTTAATTTTACTTAATTTGATTCAAGAATTAATTAAACTTTACTTTGTTTTCAAGTAACAGTAATTTTCCTTGATATTGTGAATTTCACTTATAAATTTTGAATTTAATAATAAATTTTTGTATTTAAAATTTTTATAAGTGTTTTTATTTTTATACCAGTATATTTACATTTGATTATATTGATGATAGGTAGAAACATAGTGTGGTAATTGATTTGCTTTCCTTCAATTTACTTGAAGTGACTTAGAACCAGGGAAGTACTTAGACTTCTGAAATCAGGGAAATACTTAAACTTTTATAGTTGTTGATGGAGTGATGCCCTTTGATTAATTTAATTACTTACAAGATTACCTCACACCTGTTTTGATGAACTTAGTCTGATTTTCTGCAATAACGGTAAGTTGTTAATGGATCACTGTTACCTTTAGAGTATTCAGTCGTTTAGTACATGTTATGAAGGTTCAGGTGTCTGGTTTTTTGGTGAGGTAATATTTGATGAATGGTAACCAGATACTTGGCACTTCGTAACAATATATATATATATATATGTGTGTGTGTGTGTGTGTGTGTGTGTGTAGATTTGCTTTTGATCCGTAACTTTAATCATTTTCTGACTAATTATCTGACTGTCAAAAGTTCGTTACGCCTTTCGATTTTATAAGTAACGGAATTGGTACGTCAGTACTTATAGTTCAAATGAACCAGACATTTCTGACCTTCGACTCTCCTCAGGAATGTTTTTCAAGGATCACTTACTGATCTCCTCATGGAATCTTTTTCAAGGACCTCCCACCGAGTTCTGCATGGAATCCTTGACCACTCCATGACCCCTTCATGTTAGGTTGCCACCTCGAGCTCTGAACAATACAGAACAGTTGTATTAAGTTGAAAAATTATGTCGAGCGGAGCATTCCGAGGCTCTTTGGAGCTGACATGAGAGTGAGGAAGACATGTTTTATAATAATTTGATGAGAACTGGAAGGATCACTTCTCAAGTTGTCAGATATCAGTGAAGTCATAGGTTTATAGAAATTCAAAAGTAAATGGCGTGCTGTGACATAGAAAATGAAATAATACATATACGTATACCATCAAGTTTATCTTATTCCCTCAGTGCCACAATATTGACTGAATAATTAGCTCATGTAATTTTAAAGCAATGATGTTCAGACAGCCAAATGCAGAACAAATGGCGCTCTGTATTTTACAGAACGGGTGGCAACGCTAATTCATGTAATCCTTGTCAAAGACTGCTCAGCAAAAATCCTTAACCAGTCTCTGACCCCCTATGGAATCTTATCAAGGATCACTTCCCAAACCTGTTATGGAATCGCTCACCACTCACCAACTCCTTCAAGGAATCTTTACCAATCATTGGCTTCTCATGTTTTCAAGGACCACTCACTGACTTACCCCCTTATGAAAACTTTGATCGTTCAGCGACCTTTTTATGGATTCCTGACCACTCATTGACCCAAAGGATATATATATATATATATATATATATATATATATATATATATATATATATGTGTGTGTGTGTGTGTGTGTGTGTGTGTGTGTGTGTGTTTTAAATGCAATTCGCTCTACCTCGGAATTGATATATATTTTATATATGTTAACCGAAAGGGAATTTTTTAATTGATTTGTAAGGTCGAAATCGATATCGACCTATACCTCACTGTTGACCGAATCGGTAACATCACTGAAGTCCTGATATCCCCTCTGTCCGCTAGTTCGAACCCACGAGAGGACGAAATTATTATCATCTAAATAATTCCCCTTCCGTTAACATACACGAAAACATATTAATTCCAGGTAGAGCGAGTTGGATATTAAATGACATTAAATTGTAGCTCGATGTATGTATATGAATCACGGTGATGAGATAAAGATTCATACATATATGTGTGTCTGTGTGTGTGTGTGTGTCAGAAACACTTAACGTTTATTTAAGGATAGAAATGTCCTTGTCCTCATTTCTCAATACGATTCATTTGTTAGTGTAGGAAAGAGAAAAAGTCGAGGCCATGATCATTAGCTTAATGTTGCCTCGAAGCCATATGAAGTTGAAGCAAACGCTGACTTTTGTCACGAAATTTAACTCGATATTGGCACATCATTCATATACCGTCAGCCACCAAACTTGACTGCTATAGTAGATTCACATCAACCGTGCATTTGATGTCTAAGCCCGTCCCTTACGACGCTCCTGATTGGCATTTGATAAGCCAATCACAGGGCTGGAAACGCTCAGTCTCTCTCGAGAGTTCACATAGGCAGGATTTCTGTTCCAGGGATACTGCGCCTTTCAAAAATATCCCTCGGGAGAGGTGGAACATGCATCCTACCTATGTGAACTCTCAAGAGAGACAGATCTTCCAGCCCTGCGATTGGCTTATCTCAGGAGCGTCGTAAGGGACTGGCCTAGACATCACATGTACGGTTGATGTGAATCTGCTTTTATTTTATAGTACTGTGGATTATTTCATAACATTGGTCAGTCGAATATACTGTGTACAGTAGGTTTACATCTGTTAAGGCTATGCTAAAATATTATCGAATTCTAAAGGACTACACAAACGATATATAACATGTTTATCAAGGATCTGAAATGAATACGATAAGTCAATAAAATGCAAGTGAATTCGTCCACGTGGAAACAGGCGCTGCGATGCACCCCTCGAGGTCCTTTAAATATATTCTGGGAATATATTTAAAGGACCTTGGCTCCACTGTCTTGTCATGATAAATTCTTACGACTTCATTATTATCTTAGTTTGATCAACAAAATCTGAAACAAAATGGCAATAAAGAACATTTATATACAAAATAAAAATGCGTAGATTCAGTATTTTACTGCATAATTTCGTATTCTTGCGTCTTCAACAAATATCTGCTTTTGACCGCGTAAATTCAGTCAACCCACGTCGTTCATTGACCCTTTGTGACCTCAGAAATTTAATGCCCTCTCGCATTATCCCCTTAATTTGTAGGTGGATATTGGCCACTTTGAGGACCCCTGTATCAGATCGTGAAAGTAGAAACCAAGACTCACAATAAACAAGTGAAGTGGATGAAATGTATTTATAACCGATAATATATGTGACTAAAAGACATTACGAAGATGTCAGATTCATAATTGTTTAATCCTATTACCTGGTCTTTCAATATTCAACATAAAATAGAAGCAATGAAACCAAAACGGTCAAGGATTCAACGAAGAGCTCGGTGAGAGGTCCTTGAAAAAGATTCCATGAAAAGACCAATAATTCCTTACAAGAGTCGATGGTCAAAAGTGTTTGATGCATTTGAACTAAGTAATGACGCGCCACTTCCGTTACCTACAAAACGCTGATGCAAAAAATAACTCCTTTTCATCATTCCCGGGGACAGGTGATTTTTACCTTTGGTAAAAGGAGGCGTTCAATTTGCTCTTTAAAACTGGTGGCAGACAACGAAAACTTTGTTTCCCCATTTGTTCTAAATTTATTCGATTTTCACCAAGTTACAGATGTGCGGTCCGGGTTCCTGACGGACAGGAAGTGTCGAAACGTAATTCAGGGTTGTCAACATTGTCAACTGCACTGAGATCTCAGTCATTTTGCAGAATGTCATTCTCTTCTCTCTCTCTCTCTCTCTCTCTCTCTCTCTCTTCAAAAGAAAAACTCCGCTTCCAGGAAGTTATTTAACTCAACAAAGATAAAGTTCTTTTCATTTCTCCCTGTCATCCAACACGATGTTCTTTTTCTTTCCTGTTACTGGCCATGTCCATCTTCCTTACATGGCTCTATTTATAGACAAGAAAAATGAAAAGTGGAAGCGAGAACACAGTTAGCTCTTTCGTTTTTCTCTCATTCCAAATTCTCAGAAGATAGTATATAAGAACCCGTTCGTATAACAAAGTAAGAGTATGTGAAGGAGAAATGAGAAAATTTGGTTGTTATTTCTAACGTGTGGGACGTTCGATCACAAGCTATTTTTATTATTATTATTATTATTATCGAGCCAGTCAGATTCTATAAATGTAGCTTTACCTAACTTTATATACCAATAAGAAATCATAAACCACCAAGAATTCCTCGAGCTGAAAGAATGTACATTAAAATAAATTGAAATGTATTGAAAGAGTTACTTATTTGTTCATAGGCTGAGAATCAAACTGAAACAAATGACTGTTGCCAGATTGAGAGTCATATTTTGGTTTCCTCAATGTCAATAGCTTTCAGGGAAATCATCATTCTAATCCTCTGACTACAGGTATAGTGGTGTACCATCCTTTCTCTTGCTTATCTAAAACTAAAAGCTCTGAGCTACTGAATACAGCAAGAGCAGTCCAGCAGTGGCAGATATACGGATCACGGTACAATCTGCAAGTCCGCTCTTTGGGAATGGCTGCCATAGTTCACAAACTTAGCCTAAGCGATATCTGTAATTTTAAGTAAATAAACATAACTCCAACACTGCAAACACGTTTTTTTTAAACAAAAACATAATTTTCTACTTTATATGACCTTTGAATAATATAATTTTTGTTTACTTTGGCATACACTGGAGAAACTGTCTATCTCTGTTTTTTCCATCTGTCCACCCGCCCGTGGCGTTTGCGTATGGTAGCGCTGCGTCCCGGGCTTTAGATAGTTACGCTATGTGTAAGTTATAGGTAAATAAAAGGATATCTGGGTGTACATTTGCAACTGAAAAGTATTTTAATAATTTACTGTGTGCGAATTACACTGTTATTATTCGAAATATGATATTATAATTCTTGAATGTAAGCTGAATGGAACTATCTTGAGCCCGGGACGCAGTGTTACCATACGCAAACACCACAGGCGGGTGGATAGATGAAAGGAAAAAAAAAAACAGTATAGTCATCCTCTAATTTGTCGTCAGATGAAGTTAAAAGTTTAGATAATTATGTCCAATGGCTGCTTGGTAACAGATTGCGTATGCTAACTTTCTTGCATCATCGACTTAATCGTACCATCAGAAAATATTGTATCTAATCAAAAATTTCTGCTAGATATAACAAAAATATAACAAAAATCTCTTCTTTGCATGTACATTTTTTGAATAGCGCATATTAATTAGATGTTGATCATCCATAGCTATTACGAAAAACAACATACCGTACAAGAAAATAAGTATGAGACTCTATATCACTTTTCTGGAGATTTTTTTAAGATTAGAGACCAAAAAGAAATCCATGAACACAAGAACGAGGAAAACTAATTTTTGAAACATGCAACAATAGACTCCATAAAAAAAAAAATGCCTTCTAGCGGTTTCAGAATTCCCTTGAAATTTGAATTGTAGTCACTTTTCTTAACAAGCAGTCTCAATAAAATACCTGCTTGCAGTGTTTGAGAGCTATTGTATATTGTAAGATATTTTCTTTTCTTTTTTTATGATTCTTCACTGGATAGAGCATTTTGTTTATGCTTTATCCTTCCCTTTCTCCAGTGAGAGTATGTTAAGAGAGAAGTACAAAACTCTCATTGGTATTTCCTTCAGAAATTGGAAGAAAACTCTATTTGACTTTACTGTTTATTCCTGTCTTGAATACCTCAAGGACTCGCTAACAAGGACACTAGTCTTCCAGTTCACGAATCAAGACTTTGCTCAAACTGATGACAAGATTTCAGCAAATGCTGCCACTACATTTGGAGATAAAAAAGACAGATTCAGTTGTTAACATTGTGACCTATCAAGTAATTGTCAGATAATTACAACGAGAATGAAGATGTAATCTACGAAAGAGTTTTCTGTTTCTGCTGTCATTCGTAACAAAATCGAATCAATGTATGGTGTTTTTACGTTGCATGGAACCAGTGGTTATTCAGCAACGGGACCAACGGCTTTACGTGACTTCAGAATCACGCCGAGTGTGAACTTCTATCACCAGAAATACACATCTCTCACTCCTCAATGGAATGGCCGAGAATCGAACCCGCGACCACCGAGGTGAGAAGCAAACACCAAACCAACCACGCCACTGAGGCGCTCAATAGACTAATGGAAAGACTTATTAAAAATGTGGAGCATGATAACTTTTTACAGAAAACCTTGAAATTGTAGGTCTTGACCTTCGTTGTCGTTCCACAATATGGCTAAAAAGCAAATAATTTTTTTAAAAGAATTTTAAAGCGCAGACTGACAATACTAAATATCTCCGGGAGTTTAACTTTGCTCATTGTATAAGGCCTCCAGGATATGATACAAGATTATAAGTAATATTATCCATGTCAACCGTTCCCTCAATGCTTTTCAAAGTATATATTATAAGTTGTGTATGCCTACATTTCTAGATGATTAAGCTCCCATTCTTCATTTTGGGATAAAAAGGGAAACAATTCTGCATTTAAACTACACATTCTTGTGAACATTTCAGCTATTCTTACGATGAGACAAAAAGATCCTGGTCACAAACTTCGATTCAAATTGATTCTCGTTGCTTTTCGGCTGATAGCTAAAGTGCAACATTGCGGAGCCATTGCAATCCATTTGTTTCTTTACATTAATGATGTTGACTAACATAATCTAGTCCAGTGGTCTCCAAAATAGGGCCCAGGAGTCACATCCAGCCCGCAGTTAACATTCAAAAGCCATATAGTAAATGCCAGTTTTACCAGTCGCAGTAAGATTTTGACAGAAAAAATTCAGTTTCATTCCTCACATTAATGTGGTTGCATACAAGTAAAGGCAGGTACATTTTTCGTTTTCCTTGATTAATGACAACAAGTTTTGCTTTGCATATCTCCCTTTCGTTTTTATTGACGCTTCCTATGGCCACAAAGATGTGTGAGATATATAATGTGATCCTAGTGCTAAGAAGTTTGGAGACCCCTGGTCTAGTCTAGTGAATATTGTCTTATAAAATATTACTGCAGCCTTGAAATCCACCATAATCAGTGTATAACAAGTAACTAGCCACTTGTTTGCTAACAAATCTCATTTCAGCATTTTACCTTGCAATGCAGAGATATACATGTTGAACACACTACTATGAGATTCAGGGCCTCTGTAACACGGTTTTTTCGCAATAACTTTTTATCCATGCATTTCATAAATATAACGCTTATTCAGAATGCACATTTTATCTACACATAAATTTTGACTATATTCTTCATTACGTAGGTTGAATAAACTTGGTACTTATAATGTAAAAGTGACTTTTTTTGAAGACGGGCCAACTTACTTAGAGAAAAGGTTTCGAACGCACTCGTTACGTAACTTATGACAGCATTTCTTCCCTCTTTCTCGATGGATGATTGGCTATACGTAACGAAGGCTAGACCTCTGGGAACAATGATATACATATTTAAATACAAGCAAAGCAGTATTTTATGAACTCTGAAGCCTCTCCACTGATAATTGTCATAATGAACAAACCAACAAAATATGTTAATAAATACAAAAACACTTCGATTATTAGTCTAACTCCCAAAATAAGTGTCCTAAGAAATTACAGTCTACTTTATAGGTCACAATCAGATTGACAAGATGTAGGGAATAGTTGGTAATTTTCAAAAACATAGTAGACAAGCTTGATTTGATAACTGCTATATCCAATGTCAAGCAATTTTTATTCATTGGCTATCTACCCATTTATTGAAAAAAAAATAGCCGGTACCGTATTTTGCTTTAAACCTTCACCAATAATTATCGTCAGAATGATAACTTCATGAGGCTCCACCCACTTTGGCCTCGTTATAATTCAGGATAACACTGAAGGCTATCATGGGCATTGTTGGATTAGAAAATTTAACTTCTGGCTATAAAAACTCATTTCTCGAGCAGTTGCAAGAAATGCTAAATGATCCTCAAGGATCCCAGCAGTTGGCCTAAACGTTCAATTCACGTATATTACTGCTATTACTACAGTAGTATTGCTACGCTAGCACCCCACCCACATCTATGTATCGTTCCGCCATTCATAAAGTCTATATATCCAACACATCGTACGGCCTAAAGAAGAAGAAAAAAATATATCGGATGATCTGTTGGTCTGCTGAAGATTTTAGCACATGTAAGCTTGTATTTACTTTAGATAAAAATCTTATTTTAACAAAAATAGTTATATAAAGGCTGATTACATACAATCTCTCTCTTTCTCTCTCTCTTGGTGGCATAATGAATGGTTAATGGAAATGTTCAAAATCCTGAATGACATTACAAGTATTATAATCACGTTACGCTAAATACAAATCAGACCATAAACATTGCATTTAAACTATAAACTGAATAATTACCTATTCAGGCTATAGTAAGTATGGCCACGGGCTTTTTCTTGACTGTATAAAGTTACAAGTCGTAAGACCAATGCAGTTTTGCAACCACGGGGAAAATTCCAAATACTGTTAGCCATTCTTGACTGATATGGGTTTCAGAGCCGATGGAACAAGGTGAATGAAGTTTCTGTCTGGCGGATGGGCGGGGCAACATTTCGTAAAACGGTGTTTACCTTGCTTACGTAATGAATGTTTTTTGACTCTTGGCTCGTAATCATTGGCCACGGCGTCGGCTAGATAATTTTTACTCTATAAAAATTAAAACTATCGGGTTTAGGTTGTTGATAATGCTGACAAAATTTGTCTGTGGTTGTAAAATATACATATGTCAACTTTCAGCTACATCCGAATATGACCCGATGCTTTGATAAGGAGCAAAGTCCAAAAAACTGTGTTACAGAGGCCCTGAATCTCATAGTAGATGACTTATCTAGTTCAACATGGATTTGCAAAACAAGTCAAGTGATTTCCTTTTCTCACAACGATTTCAAGTTTCAAGTTCGTCAGTTAATTATTGTTCTTGTACAATATTTACATAAATGTGGAATTTCTGTTTAAAAAATCAAATATTTAATTCGTGGTAGAAACTTTTAGAGCTGCTTGTATACTGGTCCTTCTTCCTCGAAGTTCAAAAGGCTTCTCTGTCCAGATGGTGCTTTCGTCTACATTGTATAACAGGTTGGTCAGTCGAGATCAGATGGGTGCGTTACTGACCTTACCTTACCTTACAGACCTTACATCTTGTTCGGGTTGCCCCACGTCCCTCAGTGTGAGGCACCTCTAATGTCTACCAGAGAGATGCCTCGGGGAGTGGTTAGAAATTGGGCCATTTGTCATAATGAGAGGTGAACTTTCAAACCAACTATTTTCTTATGAATAAAAAAATATAATCTAGCAACTATGTACGTATTTCATATTCGGCATTAATCGCCTGACTTTATATTTGTCATACTAAAATATTTCCTAACATCTTCACCTGTATCGTTAGTGGCGAAGATTTTCCTGCACAGTCCGACTGCGCAATTATAACTGTGCAGGCACAACTGAACGTTAGTGGCGGCTTAACTATGCTCTGTCCGAAAACTAAGACTAAGACCTTGTGAGGACCAGAGATTAAGACAGGTAGCTGGGTACTGATGATTTATTTACGTTGTTGTTGTTTTTGATTTAGCTGACCTTGTGTCAGCACGGGCTCTTGCTCACAGAGCAGCCCGTAACTGATTTATTTACAGACAAACTGGGTTGACATAGACAGGTGCGGACGGATAAGTAGTGCAGTCTCGCACCGCGAACAGAAATTACTCTGAGACAGTAAATTTGTGTTTTCTTACAGACATACATGTAGATGTATTAAGGCGTACAAATAATGGAATTGCAAGTGTTATACATCGGCGGAAAGGCCGCGGAACGCTCTATCGGACGGAAGTAAGAACAGCGCGACTTGATGATTGGGTTCGATGAAAATAGGGAAAAAGCGTTGTCCTTACAACCTCATGGGAATGGGCTCTGGGTAGATCGACGCCCACTTTGTCCCATATAGAGTGGTGGCAAGTCAGACTGAGCTTCCAGATCAACGTGGTAAGGAAGAAACAAATAAGGTAAATTGGTACTACAGTGAATTCACATCAACGGTACATTTGATGTCTAGGCCCATCCCTTACGACTCTCCTGATTGGCTGTTGATAAGCCAATCGCAGGGCTGGAAACTCTCAGTCTCTCTTGAGAGTTCACATAGGCAGGATGCATGTTCCACCTCTCCTGGATACATCTTTCAAATTTATATCTCAGGAGAGGTGAAACGTACATCCTGCCCAAGTGAACTCGAGAGAGACTGGAGTTTCCAGCCCTGCGATTGGCTTATCAACAGCCAATCAGGAGCGTCGTAAGGGACGGGCCAAGACATCAAATGCATGGTTGAAATGAATCTACTATAGTAAATATAGACACATCCTGACTTAACCTAGACTACAAAATCTAGTTTAGCTACATGTACGACCCATTTTCATGGTAGAGCCTCAGAGGCAGCGTTCTTGTTAATGCTATATAATAGAGTAAGATAAATACTATACTTGTGGATTAATTAAGTTTGAGAAATTAAGGCGATCTAAAATTATTGTGGATAAGCGTCCATTCAGAAAGTGCACTACTCGGTCATTAAGAAGTAATGCTGACTATTAACATAAAGAGTGGACAAAATAGTAGAATTTTATCTTGTCTTACCTAGGATATTTTTAAAAGATCTTTAAATTGCATTAAAATTGAATAAATTTCAATTAACATCATTAGGCTCACACTTTCAATGTGGCTATTTTGTGTTATGTTTTTCTACCTTCCAAGCATTCCAAGAGATTGCCTTCTCTCGTCGAGAACTGGGATCAAATTCTTTTACCAATAGTCTCTCATTATCAAGGGAAACCGTTTTCTTCGGGTGATACCTACCCACTTATAGAAAACTCCTATATCTGCTGTGACTTCAGTAAGTTTTTGTGAAAGTAATAAAAATGATGATGTAATCGTACCTGGAGTGGTAATCGTACTTAGAGGCAAGTAGGCAACGAGTTAATAAATGCAGTCCAGATGACCGTGTTCATCATAAAATCGTACAGTTACAAAGACTGGTGACCAAGAATGATTCAACTACCCTCCGTTTAAGGTCATCATATTAAATTAACAAAGGCTAATTCATTTGTAGCGATCGTTTTTAACTTAATGAATAAAGAGAGCGTTTTACACTTGGCCTAAAGATTATTCTCCAGACCTTGGTTTTAGAGATACAGTTCACAACGTCCCCCCAGTCACCTTCCCCAGCCCCCCCCCCCCCCCCCCCCCCCCACCCCCCCCCCCCCCAACCCCAACCTCTCCGCCCCATAAACTTTATTTGTCATTACACGGTTCCCCATAAACACTCGCCTTGTCTTCGCCTTTGGTCTCTTTATAATTAGTAATTAACCTGTAAGAATTTTGTACCTAATAACTGCGCAATACTTTGTAATGTCGATGGGGGGTGGTCCAGTCTTTTCACATAGGTAATTAATGCATAAAATCTAATTATCAGGATTACCTATAGTATGTTGAATTACAATTATTAAAAGATATTCTATATGACTTCCTGAAAATGCCCTCAATAAACTGTTCATCATACATCAAATTTGAACATTTGTTTTGATTACCAAAATCTCATAGCATTTTACATGCGTAGAATACAGGCATTTTCCCACAGAACACCACAATTTTGATTACGAGTGATTTGACTATCGTCAGAACACTAAATCCAGCTACGACTCGTAGAGGAAATTTGTTTACATATTGCTTCCATAGAGATATTCTACGATGGTTGCTGTAGTTACCCTAGCTATCAAAACAAAACAATGGTATAGTTTGGTTCCTTTGATAATTTTTTGGTGTGTTCATACTTGATTTGAAATGGTATCGTAAACATGCGAAAAATATAAGTTGAGGCAGACGGCTCGACACATAAACAAGAACAGGCAAAAACAAACGTAATATACCTCCAATGTAAAAATGTTGAATTAAAGGAAATTACAATATATTTCAGGGTAATTACCGAAAGATACTTCATCTAATAGTTCTATCTTTTCAGTTTGTTTCTTATCACCGTATTCATACTTTGTGGCGATAAAATCGAAGAGGTCACTTGAAGAGCTCATAGCCATACATAAAAAATGAAAGAAATCAATTTATGCAAATCAATATTGGGTCCTTCTTACTTTCGAAAATTCAATAAAGGCAACACGAAGGGATCGTCGAAGCATCAATGGATAGGAGAGAATTCATATTTCATCAAAGGTTCCACCACGAATCTACGTCAAAGAGATTCCCGGGTCTCCATACTTTCGTCTTGAATACGTCGTTCACAAAGCAAGAACAAGTACATGTACTCGCTCATACATATAAAAATAAATGTACTTGTATACATAATATGAGTTGACAAAATAACAGCTTCTTCTTTGAAAGCTGTGACAATTGACATCTTTTCTTTTCATGATAACAGATACGATAAGGGGATCGTTCTTCGTTATATAATTGCGCAATTTCAGCAAACGGACACAATCTCCAGAAAACTAACATCAACAAACGCTCATCTTCGAAAACTATTAGGCTAATTAAGGCTATAAGCAAAAGCTCAGTGCTTCTGTTTAATAACATTTATTAATTTATACATTTATTGATATAATATATATATATAATAAAAGGAGCCCATAAAACACCAAAATATAGGGAGAAAAATACTATATTTCAGAGACTGCTGTCTCCCTCTTCGGGTAGATGAAAGAGAAAAGTTACAAGAAAAAGTGATATTTATACCAAGAGGTCCAATGACATCTGAATCCCATGCTCCCTTTTAGATGTTCATTACAATGATCATAGTGAGCATGGGACTCAGATGTCATTGACAAGGTTTTCATTCAACCAACGCTTAAGAAGATTAAAGGAAGATTATCAACGGAAGTGACCTAAATTGGCTTACCTGTGGATGGACCTCTTGGTATAAATATCACCTTTTCTGTAACTTTTCTCATTAATCAACCTGAAGAGGGAGACAGCAGTCTCTGAAATATAGTATTTTTCTCTCTATATTTTGGTGTTTTTTATGGGCTCCTTTTATTAGATGGAATTCTGTTGTAACAGAACATTTTTACCAGTCATATATATATGTATATATATATTATGATATATATATATATTATATCTATATCTATATATATATATATATATATATATATATATATTATTTTTGTTTGATTGTATTATCCCAATTATGTAGGTACTGAAACGGAAGTTGATTGAATTTCAATGACATAATTCATTGGACTGCATTGCTTTTTGTACAAATTTTAAGAATATATAATTTGTACTCATCATCCTATTGCTATTTTTCAATAAAAAATAACGTTTTGTTCAAACGCTGTGTTGTGCTTGTTTGCTTCTTGGACGATTTTCTATGATGAAATTAGCATGAAATTTTGCCATCAGTAGTGATTAATCATTAATGGGTTAAGGACTAGGATTGGATACTACATTATCTATAGGTCCATCTTTCTCATTAGCCTTGGGACCTCTGTATCTCCAATCCGGTCCATTGATTCAATGACATATTGCGTAACAGAAAAGGTAATGAATGTCACAAATGATTAAGAAAACCTCTCAATCGTGTTTTGTTCTTACGTGGTTCATTGCCTGAAAATGGTTTCATTAGCTATAAATTATTAGCAATAGCAATGTCAAATGTTTACTCTTGATTATTTACTTGCTTTTAAGCTCGAAATATAATTTCAGTTGAACAATGATTGACTCCTGAATTCACAAAAACTTCCAGCAAGAATATAGGTCGGTTCTGTCAAGGCCGATTTTTGAACCGTCTGCAAATTTAATAAGGAAGGGCCTTATTAAATATGAAATACCTACAAATGACTATGATCTTCCCTGCATCGAGCCGAATTATTCAGTTATTTTGGGTTAAGGATTTTAACATTGTTTTTAGAAACGTATACTTTAAGCAGTTATATACGAAATAAAGTAATCTTATTTTTGTTTCTGTGATGAATTTGACAACGAAATGTTAATAAATTATACATATATAAGTACTCTGAAGGAAAAGTATTCAATCCGGATATGCAGCACTCACTTATCACGTGGATTTCCTGTGTAGATCGTATAATTCATTAAGACTGTTGCTCATTCATAAGTAAAAGTAGCCAACTGAAATTTAAGGCGGAATTTACTATTCGCGAAATTTTTTCAATTTCCTGCTCATTAGGAACAGAAATATCCTATTTTTCTCATATTTTAATGTCGTCTTGTTAACGGACTAGGACAAACAAGATGTGCACCACTGTAATTGAATTTCCCGGGGATGTGTTCAGTAACATGTGTTTGTTGTGGATTCAAGAAATGCAACTATAAAAATAAAGAAAAATATTATTACATAGGATAAAAATATGCAATTTGGATCTATTATTAATCATTCATATTCATTTAGTGAGAGACTAACCTCTTATTTTTTCCTAGAATATTTAAGCAGCCAGTTTTTATTGAGAAACGCATGTCATCGGCATCAAGAAAGAAGAGGTCGGAGAGCTGTGACTCTATTAGATTCTTTTAAACATTCGAAGTGAAACTCTCTTAAAAATGGCGAGTGTTTCCTACCACATCGCCAATCTTCTCGAGAAGGTAGTAAACCCACTAAGAGGTTGTGTTGTTAGCGAGGTCAATAGGGTTTAGCAATCTTAAATAAGGGCACGAGGGGTTGACCCCCTTCGTACACTTCTTGAAGGTCCAATGAAGTATTGTCATCATTTACGTTCATTACATCCGTAAATAATCCCCCCGCTCGCATCTCCTCGTTACGTAATCGCCTCTCATGGCACAAGGGATCGTTTGACATTAGAGGTTTATGGTCAGGCAGATGAATAACAGTGTAGGTAACCCTTAGTAATCAACAGGAGTTGACGTGAAGGAGGGTAGCCTGGAATACCTACCTACACAGGTAGTTAAAGGGACTCGGGAAAGTCTATTGTCTATCGACGATACTAGCCAGGCAACTAGCCTTTACTGACCTTGAATACCTATATTGCTGTATGATTTTGAATTGAAAATCTACTATAGGCTAATATACCTTAAGAAAACATGGCCTATCCCATCCAGGGTGAAAAGGCTACTGTCGTACCGTTGGGTTAGCAAGGGATCTCTCCAACACCTAGGCAATATGAAGCAGGCTTAGCTTGCTCCTCTCCAGTTGATCTCACTAGCTAATTGAACTATCAAAGCCACTTCATTTTGCTTTTTACTCCCATCCTATCAAACAAGCAAATATAGGAAAAATGGTGGTAGATCTATAGTATTATTCCTCGGCAGCCTAGACCATGGCAGTTGCGGTTATCTATACAGTTTTACCTCCTAAACAAGAATCTTAAGTAATATTTATTCTGACTACTGTAATTTACCCCCGGGGGCTAGTACTAAACACGGCTAAATACATTGGACGCCCCAATCCCTAGTGGATTTCGTATCCACGGTTACATTCCTTGCAGTCCGTGTGGAACTATTCTGTAGAATTACCAAAATGTTATAAATCAATTATAATTTTCATTTTCATTTCTCTACCTGAGCGTTGCTACGCTAAGAATCATAGTAATATGCTGCCATTTAGATTGTGTACTCCTACAGTTTAGGGGTCCAAATTCACTGCTCCCTTGTGTTTGTTTAAGTTTTCTTTCCTATTTTCATTTTCTTCTTTTGACAGATATGCAAACATAAGTATTATTATTTGCAAAAAAAAAAAATTAGCAGTTTATCTGCTTACACAGGTAGAGGTTGTAAAAAAACAAAGGAACTTAAGCTCTGCACCTGACGTGAATAGTGTAGTGTGCCCACAATTGTTTGTGCAATGAGCACATAGGAACCTGGCATGGGCTCTTGTCTTTTAGCAGCCACTTTTTTGTTAACCCAAGAGGTGTTAGGTGGTTGTTACCAAAGGACGACGGCAATATTATGCATTAGCAATATCAGTAATGGAACCAATATTTTCTTGCTCATTTTTTAACATCCCCTAATGTTATACATGGTTGTATTCTCCTTGTTTCGCGGATTAATAATAAAAAATGAAATACAAGATATTTAGAAAATTGATATTTAAAACTAATATATTTTGGAAAGAAAACTTTCTTTTCAAAGAATGCATTTTAGTTTTGGAATTCTTTATGCCGTATTTTCTGAGATAATTTCACATTTTTTTCTTGACAATATTACTCTTTAGCTATTCAAGAAACACCTATAAAATTGCAAAATATATATAGCAGTTATTAATTGGTTGAATCGGTGTATATGTGTGTATATGTTAACGGACATATGCAAACTTACTTATAAACCAAAACTTACTTTTAAACCTATATTACTATCATCACTGTCGCTATAATTATGTCTCTATATCAGTATTTGATTGAAAAGAACAAGCATCATCATCAAAAGCCATTGTCACCAAAATTTACAATATAAACAAAGATTTATATATATATAAATTTCGAACATTGTAAATTCAAGATATGAAAGCCTCCCTGGTCCTGCCCCCCGGGGTTGACAGAAGGTTTACAATTATGCTATTTTGATACCAATGATTAAGAGAAATCTTGCATCTTTATGTCCAAGAATGAGCTGAACGGCTGGTTAGACTGTTGACGTCACTGAAACAGAGCTAAGGGGAGGGGCTAAATTAATTGCGATATTTGAAAATAAAGCGTCAATCATATTGACGTCGTCCTTTTGCAGCATGTAAAGCGTCGATTTTAGCGACGCGCCGCACCTTGTGGGTTAAATCTGAAAAAGTGAGCAGTTTATTTGATTACAGAAGCAGAGATTTAAGATTGTTTCAAAATTCAATGGGTCTCTATCCCCAAAGACATTTTGGTTTATTTAGTTCCCCCCCTTTATCCCATTTTTTTTTTTTTTTTTATTTTTTTTTTTTTTTTTTTTTTTTTTTTTTTTTATTTATTTTTTTATTTTTTTTTTTTTTTTTGTACAATCTGTTTCTGCAAGCAGATCAACTATTTTCTCATTGTCTTCTGTGATGCAATACATATTTGGTAAATCATTTTGCTGATCTTGATGTGACTTTATGTAATGCAGTGACTGTGGACCCCTAAACTTGGATTACTGTAACTTCATTTTACTTCTTATTGCCATCCTATCAGAATCAAATAAATACAGAAAAACTTTACAAAAAAATGATAATTTTCACACCTGGATCTCACTACTTGACTGTTGTACCGCCAAGAATCATTACATGCTGCCATTTAAATTGTTCAAAAATATCCTGGCACCAGTGAAATACTTCTATATAGTAACCTAGGCAATATACAAAGCATTGGAATGTCAGGCTAAGAGTTTGCAAAGTGATGGCCCTTGAGCAACCAATTTTTGGTTTCTGAAATGAAACAACAGAGCTCTGTACTCCAGATCTACATAAATTCTATATAATTAAATGTAATGCCTGTAAGGAACAAGCGAATGCCATTATTTATTGAATTAATACCCAGCTTCCTTGAGATCTTGAATTGGCAGCATGAAGTCCAAATGGTAAAGTTTTATGATTGTTGTAATTACATTTAGCTGATGTGCCTTCTATTGTAGCAAAGCTTTAGATAATGCTATTTTTTTTCTGGTTTCTTGTTACCAAGTCTAATATACAGAAATATGATAAATCAGAGCAAGGTTTCCTAAGTCAGGTTAGGAAGGTAAGGTCTGGTTGGGTCAGGACACATCATTCTAGGAAATGTTAGGTTTGGTCAGTTTGGCAATTGTAATACCCAATGAAGTTTAGCGGTTGAATTCTCCTACTGTTTGCTACAGCGTAAGAACTCTTGCTTTGAATCTGGATGTGAGTAAATTAAAAAGGAAGCTGTGTACAAGTTTGGTAATATTTTGGAATTTGGGGTAGTATGCAGAAGAGTGAGGCTGAGGTAGATGTAGGTAATTTGAACCTACCACTATAAAGAGGTAGCCTAGGACAGTCGATGTGCTCAATGTTGTTACTTTGTAGGGGTCCAGTGGGGCAAAGCCCCCAGGCCAGGTCAGGGCATGGCACGGTGGCACCCTAAGTCAGGAAGGTAAGCTCTGGTTAGCTCAGGGTGAAGGTTGTTTTGGTTAGGTTATCGTGTCCAAATGGAAATATAATCCCAAGTCAGGTTAGGAAGGTAAGGTCTGGTTGGGTCAGGACACATCATTCTAGGAAAGGTTAGGTTTGGTCATTTTTCACTGTCAGATTTCACACTCCTGCCTGATCTCCCATTAGGCATCTGCTCAGGATTTAGTTTTCACTGATTTGCCCTGTTAATATAACCAGTCTTGTGTGGCCTCCAGTATTGAATTGAATTTTAACAAGCTCTCCCAGATATGCAAACCCTCAAGGAGCTATATGTTCCATGGAAGGGAGCGGCTGAGGAATGATGGGGTAGGGGGCCCGAGGGGTATGTAGAAGGTACAAGTTGGCAAAGAAGGGGTGGGGGTGTTAGATAGAGAGACCTAAATGTAAATATCAATTGATCAACAATGACTACTTCTACTTCAGCAGCAGGAAAAATCAATTTCCAAGGTAAAAGCAAGAATAAGGTTTGAACAATGACTAAATCACAAAAGCACTTACCTTAAGTAATGAACACATAAGTCTTCATTCATTCCTCATATATAGGGTAGGCAAAAACTCAATGTTCACATTGAAAAATTATATAAACTGAAATCACGTTAATTAATAGACCTATAATCACATTCAATTGGGAAAATTCAGCGGCTTTAAGAATAAAAAGATCGCTGTGTTAAGTAGACTGTAACTTGTAGTTAACTAATGTGAAAAAAATTGGCTTAGCTGTAGTGCGTAATTTTAAAGATTCTTGGCAAGAAGGGTTGTGTACTAGCAAGAGGTAATATTGCGCTGTGCATGCTCACCACTGGGGTTACTGAAGGTTAGCAATGTTTAAAGGGTGGTACCCCACCCATAACCTCGCTTTCCCATGGGTCCCCCTTACCATGGGATAAAATTCTGGGGTAATAATTCCTCCTGTGGCCTTCCCCACCCAAAACCCCACTTTCCCAATGGATGCTCCTTACCATAGGGTAGATTTCTAAGGTAAATTACTGGTTAATTACAGCCGACCCCTAAAAACTAAGTAAATTGTTAAAAAAAAAAATATGGGAAACTGCAATTTCGAAAGAAATACCTGCCACATAGTTATTAGCTAGATCTACCAATTATTTTAGTATAGCTTTGGTCAATGATGATTTAAAATGGAACAGATAGTTGTTCCTACACGATATACAAACCTACGGTCCTTTACGCTAGGAATGACTTTACGGTGAAGCTCGAACATGGTTGTTAAATTCTTGAACAAGGTGGTTAGGCAGTAACTACCATCTGTTAGGCGGGTAAACCTGCCTGGCTGGTTGAGGAAGCTCCTCCCATTCCGGAGAGCAGTACCCTTGGATGCGAGAGGAGTATCCTTTATGTTCATATTTTCTTCCCTCTACTGGCTAACAGTGAGCAATAATAGATCACTGCAGTGGATGATTGGATATCTTCATGCTGATAGAAGGATCTTCTATCAAGGAGAACACCTGGAGTCTGTTCTCTCCCTGGCTCTTTCTGTCCTTTGGACAGATTCCAATTAGCAGTCCCCTGTGGGGTCTACATTTTGAGAGCCCCAAGTGCATATTATTTGAAGAGGGACCCTTCCTTGATAATCGTTTGACAAATTCAGTAGCCTTGCCGAGCGCTGGAGTTCCTTGGAATTTCTAGCACTCTAGGAGTGTTCTGGTCTTCTATGATCTGCAAACACTCGAGCGAAATGAGACCTGCCTTTTGAAGGGTGATATTGAAGACGATCTATGCAAATCAGCTATCCTCTTCGCCAGTGCTGGAGAGAGACAAGATGCAGTCTTGAAAATTAAAATTCTGTCTGATGATTCTCACAAGGGCTTGTGTCCCCTAAACGAGACTCAAATGCCATCCAGAGGCCTAGGCCCCTGTGTCTGGTGAGCTCCTAAGACTGAACCAGGAACATAGGCCTTCGCTGAAGTCTGGGTAGAAATCTCTGTAGAGTTCCTCTTATTCGCCTTGCCGTATCCAGTGTAACCCAGGAAGTAGAGGGAACAGGAGAGGAGGATTGAATGTTCTCATCGCCCTGCTGGTGGAACCAGTAGGAGGGGTCGGTTTGCATGCGATCATCAGCTTGAGGTGATAATGGCAATGTAAGTCTAGGAAAGTGTCTTCACCTTCTGAAGACAGAGAAGAGGTTCTCACTTTTTTTATGCCATGCATCAGTCATCTCCAAGGTCAAAACCTTACATGAAGAGGACTGCACAGAGGACCTCTTCTCAGAATTTCTTGATGTTTTGTCTCGAGACAAGCATTTCTTCATTGAATCTGTAGCAACACCAATGCTAGTGTTGACAGGCGAGGCCATATCACTGTCTGACTTGCGCCATTCTCCTGTCCTGCGCCAGAATCAGGACAGTGAGATGTCTCTCCAGCACCGATTTTTGGATGCACAATATCCATAGAGGTTTGTACATTAAGAGTCTGGTGAACTCAACGGAATTCTCCCTGTCCACCTTATACCTCGTGGCAAAAGCGAGAGGGTCTGGTGACCAGGTAAGAAAAAGGGGCACTCTACCTGTCCTTCTAGAAGAACCAACAGGAGTGGTAGCTTGGGCCGATCATCAATGTATGATGAGAAAAGTAGAAAGTTCACTCAGACAGAGCTGAGCATTCGATTTGGCCAATCCAGACAGGTTGAGCCAAATCAAGTGAGCTGAGCAGATCACAACAACGCAACTTTGAGTGGTAATCGTCAGCTAAGAGCTATTGCTTCCTCCCACGTTCACTAATCTCCTTTAAGGCCGAAGCCCCTCAAGAAAAAGTACAAGTGAGATTCTGCGTCTGCTGTAGTACATGCTCAGACCCTAAGATCCAAGACACAAGGATGGAACCTGACCACACACTCAAGAAAGTGTTGGCAGGCAGTGTTGAAACATCTAAGTGTCTCGGCACTTCTTCATGTACCCACACCAGACTGGAGAGCGAACTCCCCTGTGCTGGTAAAGAATTCTCTCGCCCTCCGAGCACTCATGATTCCAAAGAATCAGAACGCTTGGTGAGTACCAGTACTTATGATGAATTCAAGCTCTCATCAAGACTCCTGACTCAATCATGGGGAGTGTCTTGTCTCGCCTGAATGCTCAGAATTCCCAAGAATTCAAGCATTCAGTGAGTCTCCCGAATCCTGTAAGAACAATCACTGGGGGTGCCATCTCTCGCCCTCCGAACACTCACTATTCCAAAGAACCCAAGTGCAAAGCGAACACCAGAAATTCTAATGAATTCAAGCACTCAGTCCCGCCTGAGTGCTCGGAAATTACAAGAAACCAAGCACTCGGTGAGCACCATAAATTCCAAGGAATTCAAGCCTCAGCGAGTCTCCCGAATTTTTTAAGAACAATCATCAGAAGTGTCTAATCTCACCTGAGTGCTTGAAGACCACAAGAAACCAAGCACTCGGTGAGCACCATAAGTTCCAAGGAATTCAAATGCTCAGCGAGATGACTGAATCTCGTAAGAACGATCATGGGGAGTGCTCCTCTTTCGACTTCCGACTTCCGAAGAAGTCGAGGAGGCCGACTTCCGAAGAAGTCGAGGAGGAACAGGCACAGAACCAGTCTTAGATGCAGACATCTAAGAACTGGATTGAAAGTGCGATTGAATAGAAGGCACACTACTTTGCTCCCAAAAATGCAAGACCCCATAGAAGAATGCAAATTGGGTCCCATCCCCAAGGGTAGGACGATCCACAGAAAACCACTGCCACCTCAGAGAGATGCATTCCCTTAGAAGTTCTGTAGAGCTTTCAAAGGGAAACTTTTCCCCACTTCTCCAGGTGTTCAAATCCTCAGAATCAAGGCACCAGGTGGGAACCTGCTGAGTACTCAGCGAGTGCTAGCTGTCGTGTTGCAGGAAGAGATGAAACACCTGGATGTCTCGCCCTTTCTCCAGCCCTGTGCTTAGCCCTGTGCCTGAACAGGTACGGTTAGAGGTCTCTCCGTCAACAGTTCGGGATGCTCATGAATCTTTAGAAACATGACCACTTTGAACAACTGGCAACGACCACCCGACACAGCTCCCGTCTAGAGGCGAACCTCTAGACTGGTTGCAGGGATGCAAACTGAAGCTTGCGCCCCCACAGCTCTCGATGCCCAAAACCCAGGAGCATGCAAATCAGTTCCCAAGCCGGAAGGTTTGGAAGACCTGACGAGATAACCTATTGCTTACTCGGGAGGAGGCAGCCCCCTAGAAATCCTGTAGTAGGCGACTTCTTAGTTGGGGGGAGAAGCAGCCTTCCTCTTCTTTGGCTGAAGGGACCTCCTCGAGTCTCAGAAAAGGAAGGGATGGGCAGTGGAGGACAACGTTCTTCCACAGTGCTTCTTCTACAGGATGATGATCAGACATCAGCAGCAGGTGTTAGAAGCTGTCCCGTGGGAGGTCGTCAGGACAACAGTAGGAAATTAACATGTGGCACAACAAGTGTAACTGAACACACATACAGGGATCAGTGCCGCAGCATGGAATGTCGCAGATACACTCCCGAGGGTTATGATAACCAACAATATAATGCTGTGTTCTATGACTGCTCACTGTTAGCCTGAAGAAAAAAAAATATGATTAATAGAAAGAAAGTCCTCTTGTCTCCCAAAGGGCACTGCCCTTCTGCCTTCCATGCTTGACAAGTGAGCGGAGATGGTGAGGGAGACATTTTTCCCGAAAGAGAAAACACCGAAAGGAAAGAATAATTGTAGAGAAAAACAGAGGGTGAACACTAAAGTTTTTTCCCACTAAATTTTCGTACAGCAGAAGCGCAAATGTCATATTAGATAACCAGTCAACTTACTGTTGGGCACTTAATATCAAAATTTGTGAGGATGTGATAAGGGTGTATGGTACACCCTTGCCTCAGGCCTCGAGACATATGCTGGGTTAAGGCGTTGCAAGGCTATCACAGTACTACTGGGCTTGAATATTAATACAGTGAACCCTAGTATTCGATCACTGGATTCGCGGACTCATACGTATATTTGCGGATTTCTCTTTGGAACATATACCCCCATTTTTCGTTGAAATTCTTCCATTCATGATATTATTCTGTGACAAATAACCACAAATTCCTTCTTTTTTTTTTTTCAATAAAATTTCATCATAAAAAGCACTGTATGATAAAACTATTAAAAAACCAGGTACGTTTAAAAAATTTAGTGGGTATTTCTTGAGTTTTAACTAACAAAATAGGCAGTTTTAAGCATTTTTATAGGGCTTTCAACTATTTGTGGGGGGGAAGGTGTCTGGTACACATCCCTCATGGATATGGGAGGGACACTGTAAATATCAAACACAGTATGTATATTCAATATATGAAACAGTAAAAGGAAAGATCCCACTGGGAAAAAGCAAGTTTAACAACAGTCAAGCAAGAGCTCATGAAAACTTGCATGACAGCTGAAAGAAAAGTGGGATGTTTACATCCAAGCAGGCGGATCTTCCCACCTAACTGATGGTGGTTACGTACTGCCTAACCACCTTGTTCAAGAGTTTTAACAGCTATTTTCCAGCTTCATAGTAAGCAATAACCATTGTAAAGGACCGAGGGTTTGTATATCGTGTAGGAACATATATTGATATAAGAATGGTTTGTGAAATAGATTTTACTTGTAAGAGTAGAGTAGAAGATAGATGGGATATGTTTTTTAAATCATAGATCTGCACAGTGTAATTGCAGGTATATTTTTATTGTAGAGTTGTTTCAGGTATGTTAGTGAGGTATACCATGAAAACAAACATATTTTGAATGTTAGATTTTTAATGCTGCAATTTCACCCTACAGATGACGAGTACAGATAAGGACTATCGATTTATGGCTACCAATGATTTGATGACAGAACTTCAGAAAGACTCTATAAAACTGGATGATGATTCTGAGCGGAAGGTTGTAAAAATGCTTTTGAAGCTTTTGGAGGACAAGAATGGAGAAGTACAAAACCTTGCTGTTAAATGGTAAGTTGACATTATTTGTTCTTTTTGACCAATGAAGTTATAATGGTATTTTCAGTACAGTGGATCCCTGCTTATTTGCAGTTTGGTAACCGTGGATTCTGTTATTCACAGACTTTTTCATTGAAAAAAATTAATTGATTACTATATTTTCATGTTATTTTTATGACTGAATACATTTAATCATAAAAGATCTATTTAGTCACAAAAATAACATAGAAATAGGCAGTTTTAAGCATTTTTAGAGAGTATTTGGTGTTCTAGCTATTAAAATACACAGTTATAAGCATTTTTAGAATGGTTCGAATGTATCCTGGATTTTCGGTAATCTTGAGTGGTTGTGGTACCTAACCCCTGTGAATACAGGGTGTCCACTGTATGCATACAGTAATGCCTCAGTCTTATGTGATTTGAGTTGCTCGAATTCACAATAGTAGAAGCTTTTCATTGGGATCTAACTATCATTTGCAAGTATTTCACAAACACGAAAATGCAACGTTTTCAAATCCTGGAGAAACCCTGCAAAGCTTTTGTTCAATTTAGGTTTTGTTCAATTTTTTTATGTAATTTGTAAGTTTTCAAGCTTTTATGTGTAAATTAAATAACATTAAATAATAAAAATAATAATTCTCTCTCTCTCTCTCTCTCTCTCTCTCTCTCTCTCTCTCTCTCCTCCTCCATCCTTCTCTCTCTCTCTCTTCATCTCTTCTCTCTCTCTCTCTCTCTCAGACGAGAGAATTTTTGTGTACTATGTTTATTTATCAATATATTCAAATATCAACTGCCTGTTCAGTTTGGAATTACTTAATGTTCGAACCGGCGCTTCGATGATGGGCTGTTGTTTTCTCACCCTGCCCACCTTTTTATATGCTCTTCAGGAGGAAACTACCCTCTCCATTTACATTTTAATGTTACACTGATGATGAACACCGTTCAGGTGTTTTAAAGTCTTGTTTTATTTTTTCATAGAAATATATCTTAACCCTCTTACGCCGATTGGACGTATTAAACGTCGAGTCAAAATGTCTCCCGTATGCCGATTGGACGTATCATACGTCGGCTCAAAAAAGTTTTTTTAAAAATTCGCGAGGAAAAATACTTATAGGCCTACCAGCCGAAAACTTTGAATCACGCGCCTTGGGGGATGCTGGGAGTTCACGGATCAGGCGTTGTTTTGTTACAATCGCTACGCAGGCGCGCAAGCGCGAATTTCTTTCTTATCGCACTAAAAAGTATCAGTGACACATCTCAAAAATTATTTCGTCACTTTGACATAATTTTTGCACCATCTTAAATTATCCTTTACATGAAGTATTATATATGAAAATGTGCGCAATTTCATGTAAAATACAACAAATAAATACTCATAATTGTAGCTTTATCACTTTTTTTGAAATATTTTCATATAAATACGATAAGTGCAAAAATTTCAACCTTTGGTCAACTTTGGCTCTACCGAAATGGTCGAGAAACGCAATTGTAAGCTAAAATTCTTATATTATAGTAATATTCAATCATTTGCCTTCATTTTGCAACAAATTGGACATCTCTAGCACAATATTTCGATTTATGGTGAATTTATGAAAAAACTTTTTCCCTACGTTCGTGCGATAACTCTTCCGATAAATTTTTTCGTGCGATTGTCCTAATGTTTGCACCCTTTTAAATTTGCCGTTACATGAAGTTTTATATATGAATGTGCGCAATTTCATGCACAATACAACAAAAAACAACCCATGGTTGTAGCTTTTATCAGTTTCGAAAATTTTATTTTAATATAAAATAACGTTAAGTGCAAAAATTTCAACTTTCGTGAACTTTGACTCTACTGAAATGGTCGAAAAACGCAATTGTAAGCTAAAACTCTTATATTCTAGTAATATTCAATCATTTACCTTCATTTTGCAACGACTTGGAAGTCTCTAGCACAATATTTCGATTTATGGTGAATTTATGAAAAAAAAAACATTTTCCTTACGTCCGCGGGGTAACTCTTCCGAAAAAATCAGAATTTTTTTGTGTGATTGTCGAATGTTTGCACCATTTAAAATTAGCTGTTACATAAGTTTTGTATATGAAAATGTGCGCAATTTCATGTAGAATACAACTAAAATGATTGAAGGTTGTAGCTTTTCTCTTTTTTTGAAATATTTTGCTATAAATCTCGATAAATAGAAAAAAAATCACGTTCGGTCAAATTTGACTACCGAAATAGTTGAAAAACACAATTGTAAGCTAAAACTCTTACGGCCTAGTAATATTCCGTCATTTTTCTTCATTTTGAAACAAATTTGAAGTCTCTAGAACAAATATTGTGAATTTTTTATGGTGAATTTTTTTTTTTTCAAAAAATATATTTACCTTCACTCCGCTCGCCGATTCGCGGCCGCAAGTCTCTGAAATACGTACATCACATTATCCTAATATTTGCTCCTTTTCATATTAGCCGTTTTGTTCATGAAACTTACCTGTCAGATATATATATATAGCTGTATTCTCCGAAGTCCGACAGAATTTCAAAACTCCCGGCACACGCAGTGGGCGGCCAGGTGGTTAGTACCCATTCCCGCCGCTGGGAGGCGGATATCAGGAATCATTCCCATTTTCTATTCAGATTTTTCTCTGTCGCGGTAGTGAAAACACCTGTTTCCACTACCGCCTAGGATTTTGAAACTTCATTAGCCGCTTAAGTATCCTACTTATTTTTTTGAATGATTGACTTGGATTTGTGGCTAGGCATACGCTATCATAAATTAATTAAAATTTTTTCATTGCATATGATGTCTGAATCTAGTTAGCCTAGTTCCAGACTTTGTTGTCTGCAACGGGTAAGGGGAGGCTACCGAAACCTTCGGTAGACACTCGCTTAGTATACATGACGTTACATGTTTTCTTTGTTGAAAAGATCAATGTAATTAGTGTAATGTTGACTGATTCCGAAAGAGACGTATGATTCGTATGTACGCAAATTAGAGCGTGATAGAATCAGGAGGTCTTCCTCCACAGTAACAGAAGTTAGGATAATGAACCTACTAACCTCCAGTAGACTTTATTTTTGGGTTTTGCCTAACCCTGTGGTATGGCTTAACGGGCCTAGAGGAAGTTCTGTGAGAAGTAATGCCCTTTCTATTATGGTGGATTACATCAAGTAAGCTTGAAAAAGTGCTCGCTCTCCAATCAGGTTGTTTGTGAGTGTAGTGATGTTGATTTTGCCCCTAGTGTTGTGGAGGGGCGTCAGATCGGCCTTATAATGCCTCTAGGTCTAGACCTCTGTCGGACTCCCAGAAAACCAGGGAGAGGGCATGTCGAAAGCCGAAGGATTTATTACGAGGAACCCCCACCGATCTGGCGTCCCTTCGGCAAGACCTGAAGACGCTTCTCAGGCTGCCAAGATCGTGCACGTGCACGAATCCTGAAGGATTGCTTCTCGTCCTCTGAGGCGTCCTCCCGTACAGGGGTTGGAGCTCTCGGAAGGACTCGCGCCCCTTTAAATAGAAGCTTATTGAGGAGGACGCTTCACGTCCTCTCTCTATTGTCGTGCGATTGTAATCGCCGCCTTAACAATTTGACGACTTTCCAACACATGGGAGAAAGAAGAAGGAAATAGGAAGAACGCTGTTAAGCGCCCAGATCGCCTTATCATTCTTACTGTGAAAAGGAAGAAGGCGTACCCTAAGGCGTCCTTTTGAGTGCGTTTCTGGAAGTGTCGATGAGCGTGACAGAGACGCAAGATGTCGCACAAGCTGGCCGCCGTCTTTGTCAGGAGTTGCGAACGTCCATAATACTCGTACCGGACGACGATCACCGTACATCGGCTTATGACTAGCACGCTTCATGAGCGGCGCTCCCCTTCCCCGAAGGCAGGACGCTTTTGAGGACGCTTTCGGGACGCCTCCGTATTTTTGATAAGCAACAGTCATGTCGAAGTTTTTACCAAGACGTAACGGGAGAAACCTTGGTTTCTTAATAAGAATCTTATCGACGTTTGGGTATGATGGCGGATAGGAAATATCTACTTCCTTCCGTAAACCCTAGAGATGAACAGGAATTCTGTCTCTTCCGCGATTTTATGAGGAAATTACGAAGATTTAAAGAGTTTCCCTGGGATTAACTTCCTTCCTTAAGGAAATATATTCTCTTTCTATCGTTCTATTAACGAAAAGAACGAAGATAGTAAAAGTTTTTTCCTTTCTCTATCTGCCTCGCAGGGAAAGAAGGTAGTAGAGTATCTGCTGTATGATAATACGATACGGTCAAATCATAAGCACATACCGTAGTTTACTTCTTTGCTGTGCAACTCTATTACCAGTATCCTTACAGGACTTTCCAATAGGAAGGACTACGCTTAAAGGGATTGTTATGACAATACCTAATTAGCTTCTAGATTTATCGAAGTCTTGTTTCGCTTAAATATACATTAATAAAAGAACTTCCTGAAGTTCGATAATAATTTTATGATTCCTTTATTGAATGGAGTAGCTGGCAACTCTGGAAGAGTAAGGCCAGACAGCTAACGGAGGGGCTGCTATCGCTTAGACCAACGCGTAACCATCTATTGCTCAGTCATGAGAGGTCGGTCCTGCGGGATGGAATGACTAACCGTATCTCTCCCCTACAATCGCGGTCTTAGCGCCTCGGATTGAGGGGATAGTTAAGCAAACATAAATAAAATATTGTCTGCCTTTTGCTAACGAAAACGTTCAATAAGAAAAGATATTCCAGCCTTTCAATGCTGATTACCGTAGGTAACATTATAAAAGGAATCTAACGCAGCACACTATATATATATAATGTTCTCATGTCTTACGAAAGCATGGCTTATTAGAGTACATGCTTAGTGAGAAGATGAATGTAGTAGAGAATTCACTTTTAAGTCTACGGTATGGTCAAGTCTTATGGCCTTTCATGCATCAGGGCGCTCGACAAGATCCTCTCTGAGATGCCCTTGGTGTTCTAGGCACCAATACGCTCGTAAGACTCTCGCGAGGACGTCCTCTTGAAGATGCTCAACGTCCTACGCATTGAGACGTGAGGAAGCTTTTGCCGATGCTCGACGTCCTACACAAGAAGAGACGCTCATCAGGACGCTCTGGAAGACGCTCGACGTCATAAACATTGATAAGCTTTTTGGAAGACGCTCGATGTCTTACACATCTGGACGCTCGCCAGGACGCTAGCGAGGACGCTTTTTGAGACGGTCGGCATCCTACACGTCATGTCGCTCAGCAGAGCACTTACCAGGACGTTCTTCAGATGTCTACTTTGCTTTCTACGAAGGGAGCGTTCAATAGAATCCATGACTTGATGAATTCCAGAAAAAACTGTAAGCAGATTTCGGTGTCATAAAACGCCTCGTCTACTTTCGGGACTGCGCTGCCAAAGGGGAACATTAAGGTCCTACCTGTCGTAAGCCCAGTCCCTCTGATTAGGAATCTTGCCCCTTCCTCGATTTCTGCGGGAATCGGGAAAACTATATGCTCGAATTCCTGGATTACTTTCTGTCATGTAAATGGGTTAGTTCTCATTGACAAAGATCTTCATAACATTTTATCGCTTAAGCGGATAAGCTCTCATTAACAAAATTCGAGAGAGCTCTCATTCATTAGTCGGAAGGCTTCCATTCCAGGAAAAAGACTTGTAGACTACGTCCATGAAGTCTTATGTCCAATATCATAAGAAGCTTGAACTGTCCTTTTCGATCCTCGGTTCTCACTTGATCTCCATTCGAATAATGTTAATTCGTTCTCTTGGCAAAGAGAACGAAGACAGTCAATTTCCATTCTCTCTCTCTTCCTCGTCGAGGAAAGAATGTAAGTAGAGAATTTTATGTTCAAGTGACTACAATACTTACGTATTTTATCTTTGCGTCATATTACTAATGTAGGGTTCAAGTCATATACGCATATCATGGTTACCTCTACAGATGGCAACCGAAAGAACGGTTATTGTAAATGTATTTAATCGGTCCTTCCTTCAAACTTCCAGGAGTTTCCGCTGTAAGGACAACGCTAAAGGTATTGTTACAACAACACTAACTCAGCGTCGGCATCTAGCGAATTATGTTTCGCTTAAATATGCCTGCTTGAGAATTTCCTTATCGATAATAGTAACAAACCTATTCCTTCGTAGAAGAGAGTAGCTGTAACTCAGGCAGAATAGTGCGAGACGAGAGGTTGCTGTCATTGTGGATGACGCAGTATATTTAATCGTACTCCAGGCAACTTTCCAGGAGTTTCCGATTTAACATTTGGTTAATTAAGCGTAATGTTACGACAACACAAAATCAGCTTCTGTTATTTAGCGAATTTGTTTCGCTTAAATATGCCAACTTGAGAGTTTCTGTTCAAATAATGTAAAATCTATTCCTTAGATGAATAGAATAGCTGGCAACTCGGCATAAGACTGCGAGAAGGTGAACATAAGCTGCTGCCTGCTGCCTGTGACTGTCACAGTGTCACCAACTCAGTATCAGGTAGCTCGCTGTTAAGCTCAGTCGGTTACGTCTCTCTCTCCCGCGGGATTGATTGACGAACCATATCTCTACCCTACAATCATGACTTTCGCCTCGGGTTGAGGGGATTTCTAGTAATCATGAATAAACACGACTTCCTATTGCTAAGAAATTTTCAACAGAGATATCTCTTAGACCTGTTTTCAGCGCTGCTTACCGCACTGTAACAGAATTCTGTACGAGTTTACCGCGGCATAGCACTATAATAATGCTCTCCTGCTTATGCAAAGCGCAGCCTTATTAGGGAAGGAAGCATGCTTAGTGAGGGAATGGATGAGTCTGCTGGGGACCATTTCCTCGCTGGAGAAGCTTGTTTCCCTGAATAGACTGCAATTCAGACCTCTACAGTTTTTCCTGCAGGAGACTGAAATAACATCAAAGATCTAGAAATAATTCTAAAACATCTCTCAATGGGTTGACGATCACCTCAGGTGATACCGAGAGGGTGCCAGGCATCCGGACAGAGGTACAGAGGTCCTGGCACATAATCTAAGAGAATTGGAAGCAATTTGGTTGGGCCTCCAGTTCCTCGAAGAGTTGAGTGTTTGGTCGATTGGTCCAAATCATCTCAGATAATTTCGCAGCTCTCTCATATCCCAAGAAGAGAGAGATGGTTATCGACATAGGCACGGAAACGTAACGATCCTCAAGAGGTTCGTTACACTATTGCACGTCCGTGCGGATCTTCTCGATCGGCGGCAGCAACTACTGACGTCCTGAAGTAATCCTCGCTTAGAAGTATGTCGAGAGTTGTGGAGGACGTTGGAGACGTCCTTTCGTAGATTTCTTCGCAATATTGAAGACGAAGAAGCTTCCTCTACGTTGCTACCCTTATTCTCGATTCGAGAGCGGTAGCAAATAGAACGCAATCAATATTAGTATGGAATGGGGATAGTTGGTTAGTCTCTTTTCCCCTATTCAAAAGCTTAGGAAATCTGATAAGATAATCGCTGGCGTCAGAGGGAGCGAGAAAGACGCTGATCGCCCCATGTTGGCCTTCGAGAGGCTGGATTCGCAGAGGTCACGTCCTTCAGAGGGCATTTTCCAAGGACCCTTCCCGAGAGAATCGGTCTACTCTAACAGCCTCACTTCGAGAGGTACCTAAACCTCTCCGCTCTGAGTCTGGATGCGTTCAGACTGTCGAGAAGCGAGAGGATTTTCAAGATTAATTACAAGTCTCATTGCCAAAGCAAAGCAGTGCTGCATATTTTGCAGTGTACCAATCGGAGTGGGCCGATTCTGGAGATAGTGCAGGAAGAATGACTGCTCCTACACCTCCACCTCTGTTTAATTACTTTAACCGTCTTCCCTTTCCGTCTGAATTATGGGATAAAGCTAACAGTCCCAACGATTGTAGAATACGGAAATATGTTGTTGACGGCCTCTAGGCTCAGAGATTCGGATCTGTCAAACAACAAAGCCCTTCACGATCTTTGAGGTCTGCGGAAATCTTGATGGAACTTAGACGTAGTCTGAAGTTCTTGATGTCAAAGCATTTCGAACCTCTCCTTTCTGTAAACTTAATACACGTGACCAGAAAGGCTAATTTTCTAACCACTCTAGCTACGGCAATGAGGGTTAGTGAGGTTTTAGCCATCATCAGAGGTTTTGGCTTTAGAGGACATAATTCGGTGTCCTCTAAGCCTTCCGTTCTTGCTAAGAACGAAAACCCGTCTAACCCCCCTTGGCCCAGAGGCCTGGAGATCAAGGGGATGGCACAAATTATTGGGCAAGAGCCACAGAGAGTCCTGTGCCCTGTCGGGGCTCTCAAGTTTATCTTGATAAAACTAAAGAAAGTCAAGGTCATTCGGACAATCTGCGGTGTTCCGTAAAAAGACCAGACTTGCCCATGTCGAAGAACGCCCTGGCGTTATTTTTAAGGAGTCTTTCTAAGAGGCTCATTCGTCATGTTTGAACAAAGATTTGAAACCTTTTAAAGTAAATGCTCACGAGGTGAGGGCGCGGCCTCGGAAGCATTTCAACAGAGCATGACACTCAGTAATATCCTGAGTGCCACGTTTGAGCGAGGCAACTCTGTGTTCGCTTCACACTCCCGACGGGATGTGAAGACGACATATGAGATCTGCGAGTCGCTAGGACCATACATATCCGTAGAAATATTATTGGAGGCAGGAAGCAGCACGAATCCTATCCTATAGAAAAGGGATAGGTGTGCTTTTAACTTTGAAGGGTTGGTCGCTTGAGGCGCTTTCCCTTTCGTTAGCCTAGAAGTTATGGGACTAACTTCGATAGGTTAGGTCAGGTGGTGGTTTTAGCTTCGTTGCCCTCACAGTATGGTCAATATGGTCTAGTCACATTGTGGTCACGCTCCCGTTGACAGATCATCTAGAGCGCACCAACTACACAGGTCACTACCTTGTTGGCAACTCTAGTAAAGCAAAAGCAGACTTCGGTGACAGTAATCAAGAAGTCAGCTATGCTAACAGGTAAGGAATCAGATGTCAATCATCTGCACTTGAGGTGTTTCCTAATCCTTCTATTCTGTCCCTTCCCACCTCCAATGGTGGGATTCAGCTATATATATATCATGACAGGTAAGTTTCATGAACAAAATGTTATTGTTATGATACAATAAAGTTTGTTCATACTTACCTGGCAGATATATATAATTAAAGTAACCCACCACCCCCACCTCCCCTCAGGGGACAGTGGTATTGGAAAAATCTGAATAGAAAATGGGAATGATTCCTGATATCCCGCCTCCCAGCGGCGGGAATGGGTACTAACCACCTGGCCGCCCACTGCGTGTGCCGGGAGTTTTGAAATTCTGTCGGACTTCGGAGAATACAGCTATATATATATATCTGCCAGGTAAGTATGAACAAACTTTATTGTATCATAACAATGAACATTTTTATAGAGTTTCATATATCAAAATGTGCGCAAATTCATGAAGAATACAATAAAAAATAAGTGAAGGTTGTAGCGTTTTCCATCTCCGAAATATGTGCATATCTAAAAAATAAATTTATATAAAAATTTCGACATTCGGTCAAATTTAACTCATCCGAAATGGTCGAAATCTGCAATTTTGTACATGGAACTTACCCAGCAGATATATACTTAGCTATAGACTCCGTCGTCCCCGACAGAAATTCGAATTTCGCGGCACACGCTGCAGGTAGGTCAGGTGATCTACCGCCCCTGCCGCTGGGTGGCAGGAATAGGAACGATTACCGTTCTAGAACCAGATTTTTCTCTGTCGCGGTAGTGTCAACATACGTTGTTGCTACCTCCCTGACTTGATTTTCGTTTTTTCATCGCCATCGACCTTCTGGGCTGTCTTTTGCAGGGAAGTACTGGGTCTTTGGTTTGGCATACGCTTTTATTAACTTTTTAATGAATTTGGCTTCGAAATTTCGAAGAATATATTACGTGAAACTACCGAATTTTTCGGTAGACACTTATATTTTGCAATAAGGGAAATATTGATTTTTTTTTTTTTTTCACTAATACGTGTATAAGTGTTAGAACTTGAGAAGGAAATATAAGATCTAACTTCCTACTTTAGGAAGTCAGAAAGCATATAACTAGATACGCTTCCTTTAGAAGCTTTTTAAGAGCTCTCGTACTAACGAGCAGTTAGAGTATTGACAATTCTAGTAGTTGTTGCATCCTCATCACCTTCTTACTCCACAGAATCTACAAATTCATATGTGCAAATTTGAAGATAAATGGATGGAGCTCAAAAGGCAAGCTCTAAAAAGGTAAGAAGTGAATATAGTGTTCCCAGTGCAGTGGAGGGTGCGTCTGATCGGCTCCGTAGCGCTTCCAGGCCTAGACCTCTTCCAAACTCCCAGACCCAGTGGAGGAGGAAAGTCGACAGCCGCAGGAAGGTAGGGAGAACCCCCCACCGGTCCAGGCGTCCCCCTCGGCAGGTTCTGTAGAACGTCCCAGACTGCCAATAGGATAGCCATTGATAACGGCATCCAAAACCTTAAAAAAGTGCGTCTCTTCATCTTACATCCGAAAAGACGAAGAATGTATGTTTGGAGCGATGATCTAGTGCGTTCTCTGAAAACTAAGAGAACACTGAGCAAGAGCCAGCCGCTGCCAGGAAGCCGCGTTCCAGCAAGCTAGCGTGAGCTACGTTCCTATAGCCAGCAGCGAGGCGCGTTCCAGCTAACAGACTAGCGCGAGCCGCGTTCTAGAAAATTTTTCTTGGCGCAAGGCGCCTTCAAAGAGACGAAGCGCCAGCCTGGCGCAGATTGCGCCAGAAAAACAGAACGGCTAGAGCAAGGAGCCTTACAGTAGAGTGGCAATCAGAACGATGCTTCCATTGAACGTTTCCGGGCAAGAGGCTCTTTCTAAAAGGGGTCTAGTAGGCGCTCGGAACTGTCAGGGCGCACGGGACCTTCCACGCAAGCGGAACGTTCCAGGAGCGAGTCTCCTTTCTACGTGCGGAACAGTCCGGCGCGCGGAACATTCCAGGCTAGGTGCAAGGATCCAGGCACCAGAATATCCTTTCTCTATCTGCCTCGGCAGGGAAAGAAGGTAGTAGAGTATCTGCTGTATGAGAATACGATACGGCAAATCATAAGCACATACCGTAGTTACTTCTTTGCTGAGCAACTCAGTTACCAGTATCCTTCCAGGAATTTCCTAGGAAGGACTACGCTTAAAGGGATTGTTAAGACAACACATACTTACTTCTAGATTTTATTGAGTCTTGTTTCGCTTAGATATGCATTATAAGACTTCCTGAAGTTCGATAATAATTTTATAAGATTCCTTTATTAAATGGAGTAGCTGGCAACTCTGAAGAGTAAGGCCAGTTGGCTAACGAGACTGCTATCGCTTAGACACCAACGCAGTATCATGTAGGTGTCGGTCATGAGTGGTCGGTAACATGTCTCTCTCCTGCGGGATGGAATGAATAACCGTGTCTCTCCCCTACAATCGTGGTTTTTAGCCTCGGATTGAGGGGATGTTAAGCAAACATAAATAAAATATTGTCTGCCTTTTGCTAAGAAGCTTTCAATAAGAAGATATTACAACATTTCAATGCTGTTTACCGTAGGTAACATTTTTAAAGGATTCTAACGCAGCGGAACTCTATATTGTATAATGCTCTCATGCTACGAAAGCATGGCTTATTAGAGTACATGCTTAGTGAAGAAGATGAATGTAGTAGAGAATTCACTTTAAGACTACGGTATGGTCAAGTCTTATGCACATACCGAGGTTACTACAGAATTCCTAGTATCCTTACAAAGGTTTCCTAAATTAATGCTGTTTACCACAATGTGACAGTATTATAAAGGATTCTAATACGGCAGCGCGCGATATATATAATTCTCTCATCCTTTCGAGAATTTTCGCACACACCTTTTTAAATTCGGATATTGCTCAAGAGAAGTTGGTGAGTCGGATGGGAAACATTCTCTTAGTGGCAGAAGTTGTTTCCCTGAATGGACTACTACGTATATAGAAAGTTTTTCCCCACTAAGAACGGAATTAACATGTGAAGGATGTCGGGTACCATAAAGGCATAGATGTTATGGCACATAACCTAAAAAGAACTAGAAGGAAGCGCCAGCCTGGCGCAAATTGCGCCAGAAGCGCCAGCCGCGGCAGAAGCACCATCCAAGATATTTTCTCGTTTTAGCGAGTTATTAACCTAAGAGTCCAGTAGCCTCTCGGACAGCAGGCTCGTAACGGCAAGATTCGTTCCTGATTTCGTTACCCATTTAATCGAAAAGGGGTCGCTTACAAGGAATGATGAAATTATTTATTTTAATCACTTAGGCCAATTCCACGACTCTCTCATATCGCAAAGAGCATCGAGAATCTCTTTTTTTTTCGCCCCTGTTCGCGTTAACAAAAGAGAACCTATTTGGGAACAGACACGGAACGTAACGATCCTTAAGAGGTTCGATGCAAGATTTTTGCATGTCCGTGAAAACCTTCTCGATCGAAGATAATAACTGTTAACGTATGTCTAACATTTATTGAAAAGAGTTGTGAGAACCTGCGAAAGTCTTCTTCATAGATCTCTTTGTAAGGTAGAAGACGAACAGGCTTCCTTTAGACTGCTTCTTTTTCCTCGAACCAAGAGAGGTAGCAATATAAGACATCTTTAAATTTAAAGAAGGGGAATAAACTTTAGCCTTTTTCCCCTAGTTATAAATTCTTAACAGATATTAAGATAACTGGGCGTCAAAGGAAGAGAGGATGTATGCCTCATTTTGGCCTTAGAGAGGTTGGATTCACAGAAGTCACGTTCTTCTCACAGCATGTTTCGCATGCTTTTCAATGTTTTAGTATCTGGATATTCTATCAGAAATCTATTATAAATAGACCTATAAAACCTCTCCACTCTGAGTCTGTCGCGTGCAGACTGACCAGAAGTGGACATGAATGAGAGGTTTTTTTCAAGGTAAATGACAATAGTCATGGCTAAGACATAGAATTGCTGCAGATCGTGCTAGATGGAATGAGGAAACTGTCCTCTCTTCCGATACCTCTGTGAACCACATAGCGAGGTTTTTTTCTTCACTTTCAGAGGGAAGAATCACCTATATATATCTGCTATCAAAGAAACGCAGTAAAAGGCCATACTCTGTCTCTACAAAGGGAATTAGAGATAACAGAGGATTAAGATCTTCGGGATCTTATACGATACCGCAATACGACGAGTAGGATATCATGTACTTCGAATGGGATTTTTTTTTTGTGGCCACAGATTTTCCGTGTTCCGACAAAATGGAAACTGCTCCTCATTTCAAACTTCTTTGAGGAAGTTTATGAAGGAATTCTTTGTTTCTCTTAGCCCTAAACGACCAAGAAGACAAGTTGAATTTTTTTGTGGCATTGGAATCTCGCATCAGATTCAATGGAGACTCGGCAATGGGTTCTTGCCAGCATAGTATGTCTGGCAAAAGAAATAAATCCCTCTATTCCTGACGCAACGCTTTCAGATAGAAGTTTAGTTGCCCAGGCAGGGTACTTACATTTTCATCTACAGAAGAAGAGATGGTTTAAAGTTTGCCTACAGAGTCTTCGGGGTGTGATGAGGGCTCAAAATGCTTCCCAGAGGTATTCAGAAGGATACAATAAGAGCTAGAAATCAGGGTTCCGCCCAATTTCAACTCAGAGTCTCCTTCGACTTCCAGACTCCTTCCCTTCCTTCGGGCAAGGATAGGAAGATTCTGCAACGAGGAACCTCATCAAATGTAAGAAGAGATCTCGTTAGCAAAAGAAGTGTTCACGAAGGATCCTCCTCGGAGGAAGACTCTTCTCTCTCGTATTGTTAGATATCCTGTCGTCTACTGGTGTAGCTGACTAAAATCACCTCCCCTTCCCGCCAGGGGCCAAAAGCTCAAAGGGAAGAATTTCTTCCACCCTTCTCCAGTCTCCTGATAAACTATGTGGTTGTTCAGGACTCTCGGACAATGTAGCGCCAGCCAAGCGCCAAATGCCAATACAGGCGAAAAACGCCAGAGGCGGACAGTTCCAAGGAACTCTGTCATGGTCGGATACTGAGAAGGAGCGGGCCTCCAACCTGGCGCAAATGCACCAGAGGCGAACAAATCGACAGATATAAGAGTGTCCCGATGTGGACATTGCCAGACAGCCTAGAGACACTTCCAAGCTCGAAGCTCCAGCAAGTGTGGAGGAGCCAAGCCAGGCGCGAGGCGCCAGCTAGGCTCTAGGAGCCAGCCAGGCTCTAGGAGCCATGCCAGGCTCTAGGAGCCAGCCAGGCTCTAGGAGCCAACCAGGCTCCTAGGAAGCCAGCCAGGCTCTAGGAGCCAGCCAGGCTCTAGGAGCCAACCAGGCTCTAGGAGCCAAGCCAGGCTCTATGGAGCCAAGCCAGGCTCTATGAGCCAGCCAGGCTCTAGAGCCAACCAGGCTTTAGGAGCCAGCCAGGCTCTAGGAGCCAGCCAGGCTCTGAGTAGCCAGCCAGGCGCCATCCAGGTGCCAGGCTCCTTCAAGGCTAGGCTCCAGTTCAGGATTGAGGATCCATCCAGACGCAAGGCTCCTTCCAGTAAAGAGAAACCTAAAGCTCTGTCATGTAAGAGGGCTAGTCCCCATTGATATGATACAGGTAAGGCTCTGCCATGTAAGTGGGTCAGCCCCCATTGGCACGATCCGAGAAGGCTCTGTCGTGTAGCGGGCTAGCCCCCATTGACATGATCCAGAAGGGTTTGTCAGTCATAGGTCCCTACCTCGCTGAAACTCTTGAGGCATGCAGACTCATAAACAGTAATCATGAAGTCTTCTGCCAGGCTCCAGGTGCCTTCCAGGCGCAAGGCACCAGCCAGACGCAAGGCTCCAGCCAGGCGCGAGGCGCTAGCCAGGAAGGAGGAGCCAATCAGGCACCAGCCAGGCGCGAGGCGCCAGCCAGGCGCAAGGCGCCAGCCAGGCGCAAGGCGCCATCTAGGCGCGAGGCTCCAGCCAGGCTCTAGGCGCCATTCAGGCGCAAGGCTCCAGCCAGGCGCGAGGCGCTAGACAGGCGCTAGGTGCCTGCCAGGCACGAAGCGCTAGCCAGGCTCCAGGCTTCACCCAGAAGAGATCTATATCAAAGAACGCCCTGGCCTTCTTTGAGACATTGTGATCTCCTAAGCACTTGATAAGTGCATTGATGATTCCTTCAAACAGCTGAGAATTAAAAGTGCATGAAGTGCGAGCTTTCCGAATTCTTGTTCTTTCCCTAACAATATGTCATAAGGACATATTAGCTGTCACATACGGGAGATGCAACTCTGTGTTGACTTCCCATTATCCGAAGGATGTCAAGATACCTTCGAGGGATCCTTCTCTCTTGGTTGATACGTGTCCTGCGGATACATTGCTGGGATAGGGAGCAGATACTGATCCTTAACTAGTGAGGTTAAATTTATTTAACGTCGTGTTTTTTCTTTGGGTTGTTTGAAAGGAGTTTTTTGTAGATAACTCTTTTCAACTTAAGCACTAACCCTCGTGTTAGGATCAGGTGATCGGGATCGGTGTTGTGCTCCTTAATTATGCCACTAGGCATAGGCATATTGTCATGTAAGAGGCTCTGTCGAGTAAATGGATAAGACCCCATCGACAGACCCACAAGAACTCTTAGCCATAGGTCACATCCTCGCTGAGGCTCTTGAGGCGAAGCAGATTCCTAGGTATTAGCCATGTAGTCTTCCGCCTGATCAAGTAGGAACCAAGGTTTTATTTATTTATTACCTACAACGTATGTTGTTTACCTGTCTATTCAGTAAATAGTTGTCTCTTTCCCACCACCAAGGGTGTCAATCAGCTAAGTATATATCTGCTGGGTAAGTTCCATGTACAAAAATGATATTGTTAAGATACAATAAAGTTTTGTACATACTTACCTGGCAGATATATAACGATTGATGGCCCACCCAACCTCCCTCAGGACAGGTGGAAGAGAAAATCTGGTTCTAGAACGGTAATCGTTCCTATTCCTGCCACCCAGCGGCAGGGGCGGTAGATCACCTGACCTACCTGCAGCGTGTGCCGCGAAATTCGAATTTCTGTCGGGGACGACCCAGTCTATAGCTAAGTATATATCTGCCGGGTAAGTATGTACAAAACTTTATTGTATCTTAACAATATCATTTCTAATCGAAAACTCTTACAGTATCGTAATATTAAATCATTTGTCTTAATTTTGAAACAAATTGGAAGTCTCTAGAACAATATTTAGTGATAATATTTTTCCGGTGTTGCTTTTATTGTTTTACTATGTATTATATATCAAAATGATTGCAATTGAGTGTACAATACAACGAAAAAAAAAGTAACTCGTTAGCTTTGACCGTTTTTTGCACAGCGTGATTTGAATCCAATTATCTATGAATTTTTTTTTTTTCGCTACCATATCTCGCAATATTTACATATGATAATGATATTATTTTTCATTTCTGATGATTGCATACTAAACTTCAGGCAATGACAAAAAAATGAGCCAAAAATGAACTCTTAATCTTTGAAACTAAGCGCGCTGTGATTTTTTGAAAAAAATATTTTTTCCGATTCCGCGCTCACTCCAAACCAGCGCCGGCATACAGGAGAGGTTTTGATTTTTAGGGCTTCGGCGTAAGAGGGTTAATATATAATTGTGGATTTTTTAGCAATAATAATAATGATAATATAACTGTAATATTAAAATTTGTGGTAGTATATTTTAAAGAAATAACCTTTCCATTTCACTTTTAAGCAAGAACAATTCTCTCTCTCTCTCTCTCTCTCTCTCTCTCTCTCTCTCTCTCTCTCTCTCTCTCTCTCTCTCTCTCTCTAACATAGATGGAAGGGACTTTTAGATTTTGTAAAAAATGAATTCCTCCCCCAATGGGTTGACAAACCTACCAGAGGAAACAACATACTAGACATTGTCCAATCAACAGAAGATAACCTTGTGTCTAATGTTTCAGTAGGTGTAAATCTAGGCAAAAGAGACCATAAAATTATTACATTTCAAATTAGTATTCAACTTAAAAGAGAGAGGAAGATATTAATGAGATTAGACTAATGTCGACAAGACCTAAAAAAGCTAAAGGAGTATGTTGAAAATCTAGAGTACGACGAGAACACAGGCATAGATAAATATACTTTGAAGCCTATCTAGAGGAATAGACAGAAAAATGCTCTAGATGTATACGTACCATTAAAGCAAATACTAACAAATGGCAACCCTCAGCTTAGGTTCAACAGAGACATTCAAGATAAAATATGAGAAAGAGACAGCTTGCACAAATCAATAAATCCATACTCAACACCAGAAGAAGCAAGCAGGCATAAAGAACTGTAGAATGGTGGACAAACTAGTAAGAAATGGAAAAATAAATGTGTAGAGAGTTGCATAAGTTTGTAAGGAAAACCCAAAAGAATCCTTTGGACATATTAATAGTGGGAAACCAATACAGGTATCCCAAGGGAAAACAAAGGAAACTTGGTGAACTCAGTCTTGGAAAAAGCAGAGCTATTGAATAAGTTTTTTACTAATGTATTCACATTTGAAGACTACCTCAATACTGGAACCTGCTATTAAATATGAAGGGGCAGAACCATTGGATAAAATAATATTTACAGAAGAGGACATTAAAAACAAAATAGACAAACTCAACAAGTTCAAACTTCCTGACCCGGATGGGATTCATCCAAGAGAAATTAAAGAGCAAAAATAGGAGATAGTTCCTCACATACCGTATATACTCGCATATTATGCGACTTTTGAAACCTAATTTTGAAGCTAATTTTAAAGGGGTCGCATCATACACGCGGTATAAAATTAGCGTACCGTCTATGCTTTCCCAAATCGGCAGATCGCGATAGTTACTACCGGAGGAAAACAGTAGATTTTTTAAAAAGTTATGTTTTCCTTGTACTTCACTATATCCAATAATATTGTATGCATTCTCATATTACTATTGTATTTTAAAATACAAAAGAGCGATCGTGCGCCATTTGCATTATTTTGGTTTATACAACATGTTTAACTGTTCTAGACTAACCAACTATAATTTCCAAATCAGTTAAGGCACAACACCGAAGGATTTTTTACTTTTTGTTTTACTCAGTAAAAGAAACATTTGTTACTTGAACTATTATTTTCCATTTAGGATACGCAGGTAAGTGAAAATTTATTAAAGTAAAAAAAATTGCATAAAATTAATAAACTAAAATCCTCCAAAGTCGCTCTCCGTGTCCGTATCATCAAATACTGCTCTGAATTCTTTGCCATCAAGGCAGTCATCATATTCATCATCTTCCAGATCTTTGATCATTTCATCCTCATCTCCTGCATCTTCGTATAGGACATCGTCAATTCATATGGAAGGTATAGTCTTGTCACCGTGGCGAGCTCTCTGGCGTGGCTTTTAAAGATCTGCCCTCATGCTAATTTTACAAAAACAACAACTGCCCGTGTGTGACAGACCTTTGAATGTCCTTGAGACAAACCCCGAGGCTATAATTATAAGATTATAAGGGTTTTTCCTTCCCAGGTACTTTAATCTCCTTCCTATTCGGCCTCTCTCTCTCTCTCTCTCTCTCTCTCCTCTCTCTCTCTCTCTCTCTCTCTCTCTCAAATCTCTCCCTCCCCTAAGCTTACAGCTGTCCGAGCGAGAGCTTTTTTAATGGGACAACATAGGCCCGCATTTCGCATTTTCCATACCTATTTATTTCGTATACGATTGCCCTTTCTCGGCTGTGAAGTTGATGTCTATTCTATGGGCTGTGAGATGACCAGGAATAACTTGTAAGTCGGTGTCAAGTCACTCCACTCTTCAGTCAGGCCAAAAATTTGCCATATCGCATTCAAGCAATATTCAGTCATTGTTTCCTATCTATTATTTTCTCAGAGAGAGAGAGAGAGAGAGAGAGAGAGAGAGAGAGAGAGAGAGAGAGAGAGTCTGTCTGTATACGATTGTTTATTTTCTCACTCGTCAAACTTATTGTTATGCTTTATTTCATATTTCCTTGCTCACCAATTTATTCTATACCTACGAATATTAAGAAATCAAGATATGTGTAGAAGGGGAAGAAATGCTCCAGACTGTACAGTCAGTATGGATTTAAACGCACGTGGAACTGGTTGAAATATTCGCAATAGCACCAAAATGAGATGCCCTGTTGATAGAATATCTGACTCCGTTTCTTGTTATTGCATAAAAAAACTTTATCAATCGTGAACCTACGTAATTTATTTAGAATTCTGTTGCTATCAATCGTGAACCTACGTAATTTATTTAGAATTCTGCGCAACAGAAAAGATAATATTTGATATCTGTAATGGGAGAAATGGTTTTATCTCTGTTGTTGTTATGAATTTGGCAGATATGCGATCAAACACGGGTGGTGGACCAAAACAGCCCAGCCGAGAGCTCCGCTCATTTTGTAAATACTATTGTTTTGGCGTGCTAGGCTTACCCCGATTCATTTGGGTGTGCGCTACTCAAATAATCACATTTTTCTTACTAATCCCAAGAGTTGACCATGGAAAATCCCAGATTAACCAAAAATAATCCCAAGATAATAAATAATTGACATATGCCAAGCTTTGGAGTCCTAAATATTTACTCTGTCTATCAGGAAGATACTGATAAATTGAATTGACGTTATCTTTCCTGAGAGAGAGAGAGAGAGAGAGAGAGAGAGAGAGAGAGAGAGAGAGAGAGAGAGAGATATTCATGTAATCAGTAAAGATACACTAATAAAAACAAAAACTACGTACTGTAATTGCAAAGCAACACACCATCATCGTTAGCTTCCCGTGTGTTACGTGTAAACGTTCATTCTAAGAAATTCACAGAGTAGTATAACTAACACCTGATTGGCTGGTTGGTAGCCATGGAGATCTGTTATCCAATGACTGCCCTCTGCTTCTGTTCTATTTATAGACATATGCCGTGGATGACACTAGGTTTGAACGTTACCATGTTCGTGATTTTCTGACTGCTGACGGCAAAAATTACTCGATAATTTTCTTTATATAATTATTTCTTCGTGAAAACAATAATATAATATGATCATTTTAACTTTAATGTATAGTGGTATGAAAAATACCAGTGTGTCGTAGCGATGCGTCATCAATATAGTGGTATGAAAATACCGCATGGTGTTGTAGCGATACGTAATCACAAAGTACAAATCCTTTTCCCGGACCATCCTCAAAATTTTACGACTCTTCAACTGCACGATCGATATGGTGTAAATATTATATAGTCATACTTATTGTTGAAATTCACAAGTTGAACTGCAAAACATTAGATTTTGATTGTTTATGTACATATATATTTTTTGTGTTTTACGGAATGTTTGTTTTGAAAATAATAGCTATTAGTGAACATATGATATTAATTGTCCCACTATTTTATTATAGGTGATCTTAATTATCTCACATTCATGTACAGTATTATATATATTTATTTAAATAAACAGTAATTAATAAATAACAATAATGAAAAACATAAAGGGAAATTTTTTTTTTCTGCAGTAGTGATGTTTGTTTGATTATGCATCTGACCTCACATTTCCGAAATTGAAAAATTCCAAAAACCGAAACATCGGAATGTGTGTGTACTACACTTTTTTAAACACGCACACAATGTCTACACATTTACTGATACCCGTTGGTGAAAGACTCAAATTACAGTATTTATTTCTGAGAGAGAGAGAGAGAGAGAGAGAGAGAGAGAGAGAGAGAGAGAGAGAGAGAGAGAATGATTTAGGACTCCAAGGCGTGTTATTTTTACAATTATTTTATTATCTTGGTATTCTTTTTTAATCTTGAGATCTTCTATTCAATTTTCAATTCTCGAGATTAGTAAGAAAATTACCGTAACTTCACTAGCAGCAGCACACATCTGAACGACTCGGCCATTAGCACGCTAAACCACCAACCTTATGAACTCGCATGATACATGAGATACATGACAAAACCACTGTTTATTGGTGAAAATTTTGGGGTCGCATGATATGCGAGATCGCACGTTACTCGAGTATATACGGTATATAAATTCCACAGAAAAAGTGCAGAACAATGAAAGGCACCAAAAGGATGGAAACCAGGTAATGTACCCCCAGTTTACAAAAAGTCCAAGAGAAGAGCTGAGAAATAATAGACCAATCTGTTAAATGTCGGTCGTTTGTAGGATTTTTGAGTCCATAATTGCAGATCACATGGTGGATCACATTGATAGAAATAACATGTTGTTGAACAGCCAACACAGTTTCAGATAAAACAGATCCTGCCTATCAAACCTGTTGGAGTTTTTTCATAACGTGCTTGGTATTTACGATAGTAGTCTAGCAATAGATATACAGTGTTCCCCCCGTATTCGCGTTCTCCGGATTCGCGGACTCACACATTCGCGGATTTTTTTTTGGAACCTATCTAGAAATTATTCGCGGACAGACTCGCCCATACGCGGAATTTTCCGACGAAAATAATCACTAATTAGTGTATTTTGATGTTTATTTTCATGACTAAATACATTTTTATGATGCAAAAATGATTTACTAATTTTCAAATATTAATTTTGATTAATACTGTATTAGTAAGTTTAATAAGTTTAAATATCACATAATAAAAATAATAATTCTCTCTACAACAAAGATGTATGTTTTTTTGTATGATAAATAAATTATTTACTATTTTCAAATATTAATATTAATTTATACAGCAATAATATCAATTCATTAAAGAAAATACCATAGTGAATTAGTAAGATTTTAGCTTATAGATTTAAAAAATTATGGAAGAATGAAGGAAATCCCAATCAGATTCTTTCTCTAACTCCAGGTACTAAAACTCAGATATACGTATCAAGTTAAGTGACCGGATGAAGGAGCTGATTTGTTGCTGCCATCAAGTGGGCATGAAATTTCCACCCTCTCTCTCTCTCTCTCTCTCTCTCTCTCTCTCTCTCTCTCTCTCTCTCTCTCTCTCTCTTACTGAGATGAGAGATTTTTATGGTGCATATGTGCGTAATGTTTATTAATATTTTCAAATAATAATAATAATAACAACTGTAATTACAAAAATCATATGTGAAAAGTTCTTTTTACAAAATACTACGATAATCTCTATCTCCTCCTCTCTCTCTCTCTCTCTCTCTCTCTCTCTCTCTCTCTCTCTCTCTCTCTTGAAGCGATGTATGTTTTTGGATGATGATTTACTAATTTTCAAATATCAATATTAATGTAAACAGCAATAATATAAATTCATTAAAGAAAATACTATAGTGAATTAGCAAGATTTTAGTTTATAAATAAAAAGAATTATGTAACCCCGTGTCTTGTTTTTTGAACACTTAGCCAGCTTGGTTGGCTGGGTTCCAACTGTCAAATCGAGTGTTGCCATCTACGGATCATTGAGATTCTCTCTCTCTTTCTCTTTTGCTGATATGTATGAGATAATTTCTATGGTACATGTGTATGTTTATTAATATTTTTGCATAATAATAACAATATAATGATAACTAATCTCAAAATTCACATGTGATAGTATTTTAAAGAAGTACAATAATCTATCCATTTCACTCTTTTAAATAAGGACAACCCTCTCTCTCTCTCTCTCTCTCTCTCTCTCTCTCTCTCTCTCTCTCTCTCTCTCACATGAGATACTAGCATGCGCTAGTGGTAACTCTCGCCCTCTGTTTGGGCTGGAAGTGTATGTATAAGTATATCTTTAAGGACATTACTACATTTTATGGTAAAATAATAATATACAGTACTAGTTTACAATATATTACGTTTAATGAGATTAAACAGTAACAATAACATCTCTCTCTCTCTCTCTCTCTCTCTCTCTCTGCTCTCTCTCTCTCTCTCTCTCTCTCTCTCTGCTATTGGCTGTTTATATATTTCTAATGGTAAAATGTTTAAGATTACTTTAAAATTATATTAATAATACCAATTCAATGGTATATTTGATGTAGGATAATACTTTAAGTAGACATTTGATATTTGTGATTTCACATTCTATTGTTCCCTTGTAAAAAGAAAATGGATGTCTCAAATAGTAACAGTATGAAAGAAAACGTGCATGACTGAATACTTATGGGGGGACTAAATTATTTTCACATACGTAACTAAGTCATTCAGTACGTACATAGTATGTATTTTTGTATAAACATAAAATGTAAGATTTACTTTAAAATAGTATTAATAATATTTCAAAGATTAATATGAACCATAATAGGATATTTTATGTATATTTGATGAAGGATGGTCTTTAAGGGATACTTTGGTGTTTGCATGTTCAGGATAGTTTATGAGCATTTTTAGAGGGGGGTTCCAAACATTCACGGATTCTAACTATTCGCGGGGAGGTCTAGTACGCATCAACCACGAATACGGGGGTGACCACTGTACAGGCAGTCCCCGTGTTACGACGGGGTTTCCGTTCTTGAGACGCGTCGTAAGCCGGAAGATCATCAAAAATCCTAAGAAAACCCACTTTTAATGCTTTGGGTGCATAGAAATCTATGTAAACTGTATTCTTATTGCATTTTTCATCAAAAAAACCTTCTAATATTGATTATTTTGCATTTTTGGTGTCATATTTCTTGTGCCAGATGAGCGTTGTGGGCGTCTTAAGCCTGGAAATAATTTATTATGACTATAATTGAAAAGCGCCTTAACCTCGGAACGTCGTAAGCCGAACCCGTCGTAACTCGGGAACTTCCTGTACACTACTTAGATTTCTAAAAGGCCTTTGACAAAGTTTCGGTTATCGGTGCCATAATATGTTGATAATAGAATTATGGCGCCATAAGGTACTGATAATAGAGTTGTGGCGCTATAGCATACCTAACATAGGTGCCATTAACCGAATCTTGGCGCCATAAGCAGCCGAGTTTCGCCTAATGGCAGTTTTCGCTAATCAGTACCCTGCCAAGAAAGGAATCCAAGCTGATAACCGGTGACTACCTGTATTACCAAGGACTCAAAATTTACAAAAGTGCATACAAGCTGAAAAGAAGGCACAGAAACTAGTGGGATACATAGAGTTAGTAGAAGAGCCACTAACCCCAGGTTTTTACAATTTCTGTTCGTTGCTTCCAAGTCATGGGGGGGATGGAGACCTATATTGGACGTAAGCACTCTGAACCAATATGTGCAAAAGATAAAGTTCAAGATGGAGACGAATCAGTCTGTTCTTTCATCAATCCATCAAGGGGATTGGATGATCTCCATCGATATGGAGGACACATATTTTCACATTCCAATACACCAAAACTCAAAGAGGTTTCTGCGTTTTGTCTTCAGGAACAAAATATACCGGTTCAGAGCGCTGTGTTTCGGGCTTTCGACCGCACCACAAGTGTTCACCTGAGTGCTAGCTCCCATTCCGAAATGGTTACATCTAGTCGGGATAAGGATATCCCTTTATTTGGACAATTGGCTTCTCCGGTCACAAACAAAGGAAAGGTGCACAGAGGACCATCAGAAAACCCTGACTTTAGCTCAGGAATTAGGACTTAATAAACAGGCGAAAGTCGCAGTTACTCCCCAGTCAAGAACTAGTCTATTTGGGGATGAGGATCAACTCAGTGAGTTTTCGGGCTTCTCCATCCCCACAAAGAATCGAGTTGTGCCTACAGAAGGTAGAGAAATTTCCATTTCTCCAGGATTGCTCTGCAAAGGAATGGATGAGTCTTTTGGGCACATCCTCAATAGAATAGTTTGTGACACAAGGGAGACTGCATATGAGGAACCTACAGTTCTTCCTCAGGGCGAACTGAAACAGAAAGAAGTTTCCGGACTCTTTTAAGTTCCATATCACACAGGAAATAAAGGAGGACCTGTAATGGTGGGAGTTAGAGACAGACTTGCAGAAAGGAGATCCCTCCTCCCACGGAGCCCCAACCTAGTGTTCTTTTCAGACGCATCAGATCAAGGATGGGGAGGGATTCTGGGGGAAAAGGAAGTATCAGGCATTTGGAATGCAGAACAAAAACAGTGGCAGATAAATCGGAAGGAACTGACTGCCATCCACTGGGGAATGTTGGAGTTTGCGGACAAAGTTCGCAACAAAGTAGTGGCGATACATTTGGACAGTACGACAGCGCTCTCGTACATAAGGAAACTAAGGAGGGACACACTCGTTTTCTCTTTGCGAGACGCCAAGGAGCCTGCTGTCATGGGCGAATTGGAATCATACCACATTAATAGTAAGGTTCGTTCAGGGAAAATTCAATGTACAGTGGTCCCCACGTATTCGCGTTCTCCGGATTCGTGGACTCACACATTCGCAGATTTCTCTCGATAAAGTTTCCCCACATTATTTGCGGAAATCGCACATTTGCTCTGTATTTTTCTATGAGAAATATCCACAAATTCCTGTTTTTTTTTATCAATTTCATCTTAAAATGCACTTTTTCTTGAGTTTTAACTAACAAAATAGGCTTTTTTAGCACTTTTATAGGGGTTACAAATATTCTAACTATTCACGGGGGGGGGTCTGGTACGCATCCCCCGCGAATATGGGGGCACCACTGTACTCGTGGATGAACTAAGCCGCAGGAGGCAAGTACTTCACACGGATTGGATGATGAACCCAGTGGTATGCCTTGAATTGTGGAAACTCTGGGGGAAACCTATGATAGATCTGTTTGCCACAGCCAGAAACCATCGTCTCCGCCTTGACTGTTCACCAGCCCTGGACCCGAAAGCATGGGCGACAGATGCGATGCTTTTGGACTGGTCGAACAAGGACTTGTACGCCTTTCCTCCATTCAAGATGGTGGGGGGAAGTCGTCAACAAATTCAGAACACATCACAATGTTTCGATGACTCATTGCTTCATTCTGGCCAGTGCAGGAATGGTTCCCAGATCTTTTAGACCTACTGGTGGATTGGCCAAGGTTACTTCCTCAGAGAACAGATCTACTCAGACAACCCCACTTTAGAAGGTTCCATATTATATCTGAGAACAGATAGGAATCTGTCTACCACAACTATCAAAGGCTATAAGGCAATGTTAGGGTCTGTTTTCAAGCACAGAGAATTGGAAGTAGCGACGAATAGAGATCTTACAGATCTCATTAAATCCTTTGATATAGAAAAACCCAAAGGTTCAAAGATATTATCTTGGAACCTAGATGTAGTACTTAAGTGGCTGTCAGAAACTCTGTGAGAGCTGTTGCAAAGAGCATCGTTGAGAGATTTGACGAGAAAGACCCTATTGCTAGTAGCCCTGTCTACAGCTAAAAAAGTGAGTGAAATTAATGCCATGGACAAGAGGATAAAGTGTGCACAGGGTAGTGTGGTTTGCGCATTAACCTTAGGGTTTTTAGCAAAAAATGAGATTCCGTCCAAACCGTGGCCTTGTTCTTTCAGTATCAAAAGCCTCACGTACTTAGTAGGACTGGAAGAAGAAGAGAGGTTACTCTGCCTGGTCAGAGCTCTGAAATGTTATTTATAAAGGACAGAGAAAATTAGGGGCCCGTCCAATTGTTTATGGTGTTCAGTAAGAAATCTTGCGCGCCCGATGTCTAAAAACGTCCTGGCGTTATTCTTACGTAGTGTAATTATAGATGCTCATTGACAAGTGAAAGAAACTGATCTTAATAAACTTAAAGTGAAAGCTCATGAGGTAAGACCAGTGGCAACCTCCCTCTCGTTTAAACACAATCTCTCTTTGGACTTTATTATATAAGCAACATATTGGAAATGTAAATAAGTGTTCGCCTTGCATTAATTGCGTGATATTGAAACAGTCTATGAAAATTGCAGTACCCTGGGTCTGTATTTAGCGGCTGGCACAGCATTGTGTAAGGTTGTGCAGGGAGTCATACCTTCCTAGCCTATCTCTTCGCCTTGAATAAGGTTGTTGAGTTTTCAGGGAAGCCTTGAGGTACTATGGATGTACTAGGAGTACCCTTCAGTCAAGTGTATAGTCGGGTATGAATATTATGGTTATGGTGAAGGAGATATATTTTTGCTCTGGTAACTTGATGTTATTTGGTACTGTGCCCTGGGCAGGGGCATCCTTTGGTGACCATGCTAGCCACAGACATTCCTTAGTTGCATGGGTCCCACTTTTTAGAGGACAAGCCATGGCTATACTGCCACGTCCCTATGAGTTAAGATGAGCGACTTCCAGAGGCAGGAATCAACTATTTAGCTCTCTTAATAGGTAAGAAACCAACAAGCATTTCCATGGATGTTAGCACTAAGTATATATTTTATATTTATTAAATTTGAAAAAATATATGTGCATATCCATGGATCCCACCTCCTACAGTGTGGGATTCAGCTATTTAACTACTTCGTAAGTTGCATACATAAAAATGACATTTTTATGATAGGTTTTATGTAGACTTACGAAGTAGTTACATGATGAAAGCCCGCCCTCCTCCCCTCACATGGATAATAGGGCATAAACAACTGATTTTCGTACGGTGTTGGTTTCTCACTCCCCCGATAGTGGGCGGGGGTGTCACCTGACCAAAACAAACTAGTGCTGCCGAGAATCACAAAAATTCTAGCTGCCGACTGTTTTAGAAACTATAGCTATATAACTACTTGGTAAGTATACATAAAATCTTATTTTATCATAAAAATTGAATTTTTCCACATTAAATGGGGGTATATGTTCCAAAGAGAAATCCGTGAATCCGGAGTGCGCAAATACAGTAGTACCTCGAGATACGAAATTAATCCGTTCCGAGGCGGCCTTTGTATAATGAGTTTTTCGTATCTTGGAATACATTTTACATGTAAAATGGCTAATCCGTTCCAAGCCCTCCAAAAACACCCCATTAAATTTCATAATAAAGCTAAATTGACCTATAAACAATGAAATACTACAACAATTTGGACCATTCAGTACCTAAATTAAGAATAAAAATCCAAATCTGTAAATAAAGTGTATATTAGTGTACAAGAAATATTATTACTGTAACGTAAAATGTCGAAGCTTACCTTTCGAGTGGGGCTATCTGCGAAAGTGGCGGCAGAGGAGGAGGAGGAGGAGGACAAACGGCAGATACGTACACTTAACTTTACGAAACACATAAAAAAATGTCAGAAAAACAAATTTAACTTTACAAAACACATTAACAAAACTGTAACACTTAACTTTACAAAAAACTTAAAATAAAATTTATTTTGTCTTTTTTTTATTTTTACATTTCTTTTTACTACTTTTTTTATACTTTACGTAATTTCAATTTCTTCACCACCGAATGGATGCCAGTCCGTTTACGGAATTTTTCGAACCACCCATGAGAAGCCTTGAACTCTGGGGTTGCCGTTGATGTCCCCTCTCCACCGTCGTCTTTGGCTTGGGCAATCAAATCGCCGAAAATAGCGCTGGCCTTGTGGCAGATTGCCGTCTCGGTTATCGTATCGCCATCGATTTCTTTGTCCTCGATCCATACAAGAAGCAGCCTTTCCATTTCATTATGCACATGGCTCCTCTTGTTGGACAAAATAGTCACGCCCTTGGAAGGTGTATCTGCTTTGATGGCTTCCTTCTGCTTAAGGATGGTGCCTATCGTCGACGGATTTCGGCCATATTCCTTAGCGATCACACTCAACCGCAAGCCAGCTTCATACTTTTTTATTATCTCCATTTTTGTCTCCACAGAAAGAAGAGAATGAAAGCATTCTCTTCTTTCTGTGAACTTCAGCAACTTTCTTGGGACCCATGACTCTATGTACTGTACGTAATTAAGTTACGTTCTCACAACACGATAAAGTAGCACAACACGATAATATGTACTGCAACGAAGTCACTAACGAATTTACATTACTAAACTAAATCGTTGGAGCAAATGAATGCCGATTGCGTAAGGTAAAGTTTCGGGTGCGGAGTGGACGAGCTAAAGCACGCCAACACGTACGTATAGAAGATGCATGATGGGAGGGATGTTGTCCAATTTGAGAGAAGGATCTCATGGCTTGGGTAGCATCAGGAACCAATGGGAGAGCAGGAGGATGGTGGCGTGTCTACTATAACTAAGATGGCGGCGTGCGGCGCGAGTTTCAAAATTGTTATGGGGCGAATCTCGGACTTTCAGAAACCTTTCATATCTTGAAAACTTTTCGTATGTAGAGCAGTAAAATTTTTCGTCTTTGCTTTCGTAACTTGGATTTTTCGTAAGTTGAGCCTTTCGTATCTCGAGGTACTACTGTACCGGGGTTTCACTTGTTTTTTTTTTTTTTTTCCCTCCTACCAAAAAGCCTATACCCCAAGAGGGCTGGTGTGCCCAGTAACTTCATGTTTATGAATGGTTTTTATTAGTGAGTGGCAGCTTTGTCCATTTCACACGCTCATTTATCCCACGAAATTAACAGCGAAATAAATATCATTGGTATACAGTAGTACCTCATTTGTTGAATGTTTCTTGTGTCGAACATTCTGTTTTTCAAACTAAATTTTCAAGAAAAATTTTGTATAGTTTGTCGAGCAAGTATACTTGCACTTCGAACTGAACAATTAGTATCTTAGTTTATACTTGTATTCAACGGCCTACTGCATCTTACAAGAACTGTATAAACATGTTTTTTCATTTACAATTTATAGTTTAATCATATTTGATAAAATAAATAAAAGAATTAGGCATTTCAGTGTAAAATTTAGCACAAAAGATGTTCAAAATCACAAGTCACTGCAGCTGACTATTGACTGAACGAGGGAGCATTGATATGTTGAGGAGAGGAGACGATAGAGTTAAAATATTGCTGTATGTGTGTAAAAGCAATAACAATTCACACAAAGGGAATTTCATAATAAATTTAACATAATGATAACATATAAAAGCAAATTCAGTATATACAGAAATAATATAAAAAAAGTCTTAATTGAGCCAGTGTTCGTTGTGCTGAGTGAGACATTATTGTTTAACCATATTCTGCAAAATAGTAAATGAAGAAAAAATCTTTTCATAATAAAATTTAACATAAACTATTAACAAAATCATTTGTCATTGCGTTGATGTACAGCTATCCTGGGTTGAGGGAGGGAGCCTTTATATTTTTGAGAAGTAATGAATGAATAATTTTAGGTTGTCATGCTTCATGATGTTGAAGAGAGAAGAAGATAGTAAAATCTTTACTATATTGTGTACATAAATGCAGTACTACCAATTCACATAAAAAAATAAAATATTATTTCACAATAAATTTAACATTGTGGTAAAACATGAAAACAATAGAACGGAATACAGTAATCAAAAACGGAAAAGTCTTACTTGAGCCAGTGTTTGGGGCACTGAGTGAGACGATGGAGAGGAGAGGGAAGGGATGGTGGTGGATTATTGGGTTGGAGAAGGGGGTTTACTTCCTACTGACTTTCCAGCTGAGTTGGGGTGATTATTCACCTGTTTCTTCCACTTACACTTGATTTGCCCAAATCATTACTTGTTCTGACGCAGTATACTTACCCAAACTACTATCTAGGAGAAACCTGGATGTCATTCCGGTACCGACCAGAAAAAAAAACTAGTTATTCCTCCCCCACCCAGGCCAGGTAATGCCCCAGGGGTCGAAGACCACGTGACTTGTGACCTGGTCTCCAGTCTTTTCCTGGTTGCTGTGCAAAAAACATGTCAATAATCATACACACTGAGTACTCTCTTTCTCGCAGACAGTTGGGCATACAATCAATTCCTATGATTATTGTAAAATGTGAATAAAATTGATTTTTTTTTTATTAACCTTTGCCTATTGCGACCATTTCAGTTTCCTCAAAGGGTTCCCGTCTCTCCTCCCTCCATCCCAGCCAGCCATGCACCATTTTCACCAAACAGTTCTTAAATAGTACACGGAACCAAAACTTTTCAAAAATTTTATTTCATATAACGTACTGTTTTATAACTTCACACTCTTAATTTAGCTTTTGAATACATTACAATAGGAACAATTTGAAAAGGGGGACTTTTTGGGTTGGCTGGAATGAATTATCCTGACTCCTTTTATTTGTTATGCAGATACGTAGTATTTGTTTTATATTTTGAACAGATTACATTTCAAACAGCCTATGCTTGAAGAGGGCTGGTGGCAAATTCCTGAGATGTATGTACTATATATAAGTATTGCACCAGCCCTTGTTTATTGCCATCCCCTAGGCTACGTTAGGTTACTTCAAGGAAATATTCTGTAGGTAATTTGAGTGTGGGAAACATCTTGAGATTATTCTGAAGAAGATTATATGGTTAGTTTTTAAGATATAGCAGCCTGCTTTTCAGGGAAGGTCCTGTACTTGGTCACAGTTCAGGAATATGCAGGCTGGTTCTCCCAGGAAGTTCAAGTTTATGAATGGTCTTGTAGTAAATGGAAGTTTTGTCCATTTTGCTTGCTCATGGTCCCCTGAAGATGGGTACCGGGAGAAATTAACCTTACGACAGTAACAGTGTACTAAATACCATGGGTATATGACCCTCATCCGGCCCTGGGCAGAACAGCGTCTCGGCAATCCCCACCTCTCAAGAAACCTAAAAAGTACCATATCTGGAGTTTGAGACCTCCATTTACATAGCTCTGCAGCATATTTAGGTTCCATATCTGGAGTTTGTGACCTCCATTTACATAGCTCTGCAGCATATTCAGGTTACCCAGTACTATTAGCAATTTTTATTACATTTTGTTTTGTTGAACCACAATTAAGAACCCTTCTTGTCCTCTGTCCGCCAAGTCTTTCTTTTTGAGGGACTTGATTTTGGAGGCATGTTAATAGATACAGGAAGACATGTTGCCTATTTTTAAAGTGAAGTCAGAGCAGTAGCTACTCTTTGGCTTTCAGACACAATATGTCCATACCTTTCATTCTTTAGTTGACATAGTGGAAGTGTAAGCGTTTTTGCATCTCATTTGAAAGAGGTGGAAACAGTGCCTGATAATTGTAGTACCTTTGGGGCCATTATCAGTGGCTGTCATGGTATTGGGCGAGTATTCATAGGAAGCACACTTTGTCTCCTATCGTTTCTCCTTGTAGGCTTTTCAAGTTATTTGGGGAACCTGTTTTTACACTGTACCTGGAGTACCCACCAGTCTTGGTGGATGGGGTGTGGTGTTTTCAGAGTAGGTGACAGCCATTATCTGGTTGTTTTTAAATTTGGTACTGTGGCCAGGGCAAGAGTACTTTTGTATGCTTTGCTACCCATCAGTCCAGTCTTCCACTGCACAGCTCCCACTCAAGTAGAGGTGACCCACGGCTCAACTGCCACACCACTTCAGGTCAAGGTGAGCACCAACCAGAGGCAGTATTCACCTGCATTAGCTCTCTTACCAGTAAAGAAAGAACCAGCATTGCATGTGCTGGCCAAATTTTCTATTTCAAAGTCATTACCATGCTTTAATGGTTTGGAGTAAAATATGTCCATATATTCCATCTCCATTCAATGTGGGACTCAGCTATGTAATTACTTGGTAAGTTACTAATATGAAAATTATATTTTCATAATAAAATTTATTTTCATATATGCTTACCAAGTAATTACAGAATCGTAGCCCACCGTCCTCCCCTCTTATGGACATAAGGACACAAACAGTTGAACTTACTGGCTAGTTTTTTCCCTGAGTACTGCAATAGTGGGCGAAGCCTGTCACCAATACAAATTGAATTGCTACTGCAAATTTTTTAAAAAGAGGCTCGAGTTAGGAACTTCAGCTTCGTAATTGCTTGGTAAGTACCATTATATGAAGCTTAAATTTATTATGAAAATATCAGTTTTATCTGAAGCACATTGAAGATTCATAAAATGATGATAGGTTGTGTCAAATGATCAGATTTATTTTGACTGTGAACTATTCACATGGATTAAGGCTAATTGATTCATTGGTTTGTTGAAAAACATGTTTTATTTTAGAAGCTTTCAGGTCTGTTTTCATTTGAATGTGGTGTTAATAAGTGAGTTTTGCTGTTTGCATTAGTATAGCTGGGTTGCTTGTAAGTTAACTGACCATTTGTTAATATAACTGTTTTTTAATTAAGTTTACCCTTCTTTGTATGATGTATAATGAAAATAGTTAATGAGTACATAATTGGATATGAAATGAGGGTATTTGATTTGAAAAATGCACACAAGCTTTGTCATATTTGTTTGTTTCTGGAGTGTTTTGTGATTGTTATTTTGCTGTTACATAAGTTATCAGATATTTTTTTCTTTTTCTTTCCAGTTTGGGGCCTCTTGTGAATAAAGTTAAAGAGTTCCATGTATATTCAATTGTGGAATCACTATGTGATCACATGGTCAGTGACAGGGAACAACTAAGAGATATGTCTTCCCTTGCCTTGAAGACAGTAATCAATGAACTACCAGCCTCATCAACTGCTCTTGTAGCCAACATATGTAAGAAGGTCACTGATCGACTATCAGAAGCAATTGTTCGGGTAAGTTTTAATGATGGGCAGAGTTTTGGGAAAAATTATGTCATTTAATCATTGATACTTAGCTTTTCTTATTTTGTACATTAGTCCTGTGAAGGAAGTGAGTCCTCTACATTGTTTCTCATATGGCAACCAGAATGATAGGGTAATGAATATACTATCAGACCTAAATGTTGGTCAAATTAGATATGACCATTCAGTATTTCTTGTGAAATATTGTTTGCTTCATTATGCAATTTCTCTTTTACAGCAGGAGGATGTGAGTGTACAGTTAGAAGCACTTGATATTCTTGGAGATCTCTTGGCGAGGTTTGGGTCACTGCTGGTGTCTTTTCATCCAAATATTCTCGATGCTCTCTTACCTCAGCTAGCATCTCCACGCCTTGCTGTTCGGAAACGTACAATTGTTTCCCTTAGCCATCTAGTAGTTTCCTGTTCTCCACAGATATATGCACGATTAATGGACTTTTTGATAGAAGAGTTGGGCAAAAATACTTCCATGTCAACTACCAGAACATATATTCAGTGTATAGCAGCTATAAGGTAAGTTATAATTACTATATGTGATTTTTTTCATTGCATAGTTGGAAGCTATTTTTTCCAGAAAGAGTAGATTGGGAAATAATAGTAAAAGGGTGAAAAAGTAGTAATATGAAGGTACTAAACATTTTACAAGGCTTCCTTAGCTTGAATAATTACCTAGTAGTTCATAACAGTGGGTAGCCAGATAATAATTTCAGCCCTTGTTTCACATGTCAACTGTCTTGGATTCTTTCCTTGATCTGTAGCTCGGCTGGATCTATTCATTTGCCCGTCTCACTTTTTATGTTCATTTGTCTCGTATTCAAGATCATTTGAGCCTGGACACCTTACTCATTGGTTGTAGGGTTCCATGTTGATCCATTCCTAGTTGCAGCCAGACCCTCCATTTCACTGATTATTCTGAGTCTTAATCCAGTCATGAGAATGTTTTAAATTGTCATTGTAGTCTCCATTATCAACCTATTTTACCTTTGATAAAGACATTTTCTCTCTGAGTCCAATATTAATGGGTGGACAGATTCTTTAGAGAGAGGGTGGTACCAGTGTAGCTTCTATCTTGACATCCTCTTAGTCCTTTCCCTCTCCTTGTCATCACAGAGAGGAGAGCTTCTACGTTGATATATCTTTACCCTTTCCTTTGTATTGGTACCATCAAGAGAGAAAAGTTCAAGGGTTAGTATTATCCTTTCTTGCAGTACCCCTCTAAACAGGTTGAGTAGTAGTATCCTTTCTTGCAGTACCCCTCTAAACAATTCGCCTTGCTGTTACTCTAGAGCCCAATTCACCAGAGGTAATTGCACAGGGTATCCCAGCTATCTTTTCACAGAGAACAATGTCTCTTTCCCTTCAAGCATTGGACATCTTCAAGTTTGCAGCATGGAATCAGTCCCGCTTCTGAAATTACAAGAGTGGGTTTTCAGCAGAACAAGCTCATTTCTAGTGGACATGAACTTGTGAATGGAAGACTTATCCATGGCTAGGAGGATGGTCATTTTGTTAGAGAGGGCTTTCGTTCTCCACAAACAAATGTCCTCCGTGCTGGCTAATGTAATGATGAAAAAGACAGACTCCATCTTAAAAAATTTGACCAACCTACTCTAATGAAGGAATGTGCTTGCTTCAGTGCCTTCAGATACTCTGAAGTTCCATCTCGGATTCCAGTACCAGTACCAATTGGTTGCAAGAGAAGTAGAACCATGTCTTGCTAGGTGAAGTCTGTGCCAAACATTCCCTGAATGTCAGGGTGGTTGAGGTTGAAGTGGTGGGGTGTCTATGCTCCCAAAATGTCAAGTGAAAGGAAATTCTGCTGTGTGTGGTTTCCTGCCTCAGCTTTGTGGTTGCCTCTGTTCTCCAGGCAGCAAAACTGACTCTTGAGGTTATGTCTTGCTGGGGAGATGAATGACTGTGCCTGAGACCATGGGAATGGGCCATTGTTATAGAGGTAAACGAGAAAAGCAAGAATGTTGCAATAATACGCGTATTAAAGGAATTTAGTTGATGGCTGATACATAGACATTTAAGAAGCAGCACAACAGTCAAAAACATTTTGTATACATGCAGACCTTGACTTAAGACAGGGTAATAGGATGAAAACCCTTTTATCGTTCAACCCTTTTGACTGCTTTTATTACATAATGAGTACACTCTATTGTCAATGTGTACAAGACTTCTATTGTCATTTGAAGATTTGCTGGAAATAATAATTATACTCTACTTATTACTTTGTTATACTTTTCCATTTAAGTGTGACTTTTTCTAAACCAAAATCGCTACGTAGTTTCTTTGAATCTTTCTGTTTTGCTCCTCTGGAATTAAATTTGTTCCGATACGTAATACAAACCCTCGGTCTAGCGGCAGCTGGGACGGTCGTAAGCTTCGAACAAGGGGAGAACGGTAGTTAACTGCTTGTCCGATCGTGCGCGCGAGCGGTGAAGAATCACTTTTGCTTTCGGCCGTGGTGTGACAGGACGTGCTCGTCATCGCTCTGCCCGCTATTTCGTCGTGTGCTTTGGATGTTTTTACAATTTCTTCTGACTGGTTTGTTAGTGGTTGTGAATGAAATTGTAAGTACTCTTTTTCATTTTTCATTATTATTATATTGTGAAGTGAATAATGGATCTCGAAGAGCTTTCGCCGCGCCCACCGGTTGCCCGTAGAGTGTGTCCCGGGCTGGAGGGTCGTAAATGCGGCGGATTTCGCTCTTTTCCAGAGATAGATCCCCATGAATTGTGTTATCGGTGCCGGGGGTGAGAATGCTCCCGGGCCGAACCATGCAATGTTTGTGAGAATTGGTCCGAGGCGCAGTGGGTGCTGTACGAGGGTAGGAAGAGGCGTAGATCGACCAAGGAGTCGTCGGAAAGCTCTCCAGCGACTCCTTTGGTGACGGATACCTCGTCATCCTTCCTACCCCCAGCTCAGCCCCCACGGTTTGCGCCTTCCCCTGCGGGTGGGTTTCGGAGTCCTACTCCTCACTCGATCCGTCAAGTGTGGAGGAGGGCGCTCGATACCCGGATGTTCAATTGTATTCGGGGTCTTCCGTCCGCTCTGGGTGGGGTTCGTCCTCCCCCAGGCGTGAGGGTGCCCCTCTAACTGACCCGACTGTTCCTCCCTCAGGTGTGCCTTCTGTGAGTGACGACCTCGGGCAGGTGTGGGCGTCGTTGGGACTGCAGGGCGCTCCCAGTATCCAGGACTTAATTCAGCGATTGGCGGGGCCGGCAGTAGTTACTCATGGTGTAGTGACAACGACGACAAATACCTTGTCTACTCCAGCGTACGCCGCCCCTCCTCATGTGGTTTATACGCAACATATTGCTTCTGTAACCCCGACAGCATCAATCCAAATGCCGATTGCTGCCGAGCCAAAGAGGGGCGTGCCACCTCCACCTGGTTTCTATGTGCTGCCGACCCCCGACTTTCGCTGTCCAAAGAGTTCTCCCCTGGACCTGCTGCCCGTCCCGATGATGAAGCTGGCTGAGTTTGAGATGCCTGTGACGCCTGACTATGCTGCCGTACCTGCCGCTAGTGTTGCTGGCCCAGCCGCTCGCGCCGCTCCTGCGAGGCGCGCTGTGCATGACGCTCCTGCTGTTGCTGGTCCTGATGTTGCTGGTCCTGATGTTGATGGTCCTGCTGGTGCTGGTCCTGCTGTGGCTGGTCCTGCTGTTGATGTTCCTGCCGCTCCTGCCGTGCCTGCCCCTGCCCACGTCGCGTCTCGTCATGGAGGTGCTGCCCCGGACTCAGGTCTTTCCGGACAGGTTCAGTCGGGGCGTGTTGCTTCGGCAATTGGCCCGACTTTTCCGTGGATGGAAGACCTGACGTCCGTCCTGAGAGAGCTGACGAAGAAGAGGAAGGTGTCGTCATCGTCTTCATCGTCTTCTTCGTCGTCTTCATCGTCTTCTTCGTCATCTGTTGCCGCCTCTCCCCCTTCGACTTCTAAGGCTTCCAAGCCGAAGAAGAAGAAGGCTGCCTCCTCCCCTCCTAAGAAGGCTCCTTCGGGACCTTCGAAGGGCCCGTCTCACTCCGGTGTGACGGGGGGTGCTTCTGCTGGTCCTCCTGTTCCCTCGGGAACGGGGCCCGTCTCCTCTTCTGAGAAGAAGAAGACGGGGACCAAGGGTGTGCTGGCTACCGCTGGTACATCCTCGCCTGGTCTTGGTAGTTCTGCTGCTAAGCCAGGTACCGGCTCGGCTTCTCGTCCGTGAGGAGTTCTGAGTGTACAGTCTCCTTCGAGTGACCGTGCAGCCAAAGTCAAGACGCCTGAGTTCGCTCAACGTCATGACCGAGGCACGGAGCAGAAGACTGTCGAAAGTCGCACAGGCGACTCGCCAGGCCAGCGGCCGCTCTCATAGCGACCAGCCAGTACCTCGGGTTGACGTGACGGTCTCTGACCAGCCACGGGTTGAGGCTGGGAAGAGGTCCCCTCGACCGACGGTACCAGCAGTTTGACGTGCCGCGAGGACGCTTACCGTCTCACCGCGAAAGCGAGCTCTGCAGATCACCTGACCCGCCGCTCCCACAGGGACCGGACGGAGACGGTGGCCAGCAGCAGCTCGTCTGACGCACGGGACCGGGGTCGACGTGCTCAGTCGAGCTGCTCGCCATAGGTGAGCGCCACGGCCAGCCTGCAGATCGATCCCCACCGCGGGTTTAGTGATCGGCTGCAGCCCCCCACGTACGCTGGTCCTGCCAGCGAGCGGGGGGGGGGAGCGTCAGGTCTGCCTCTCCACTACCTTCAACTTCCTCGGGGTACACCGGGAAGAGCGAGGTAGCTAGGGATCCCGTCACGATGCCGCACGCGCCAGGTATGGTCTTAGGACCAGCCAGGTCGTACGCGCAAGTGGCTGGAGGCGACCGTCAGGGGTCTGTTGCTGTTCCTCCTTCTGAAGGAGGAGGGTCTCGAGAGCTGCTCTTGTTGGAGGGACTGGACGGTCCTACTCCTCAGGACGCTGTAACTCCCGAGATCCAGAGGAACTTTGCCCAGGTTATTGCGCTGATTCGTCAGCACAACGACCTGGGGGAAGGATCGCCGCTACCACCATCCGAGCCCATGTCCCGGCTCGAGTCATCTTTTGGGGCCCGAAGAGGGAACCCAAATTGACGGTGGGACTGCCGCGATCAGAGCTTGCAGACTCAGTCCTTGACCAGGTGGAGAATTTCGTCTCAGGACGAGAGGATTCGCTAAAGTCAGGACGGTCTTCCAAGGTACTTCCTCCTCCTCTGCAGCGACAGCGGAAGTTCTACGTGCCTTCAGTGGATCCAATACCGCCCAAACAGGTTAACCCGGAGCTAGCTAGGCTAACTCCAGGTGTGTCCCTGCAGCAGCTCCTGTCGGAGAACTTGTGGTTCTCGCAGCAGGAGGCACTGGGCCTGGAAGCTACCGCTATGGCGGCATTCCAGGCAGTCTCTTGGTTGGATCTGTGGTCCCTCACAGTATCCAAGGTCGCGGCCGACTCTGGGGGCGCTGCCCTCGAAGACGACCCCGACTTCAGGAGACTGTGCCAGTCTGGAGGTAGGGCCATCTCCTACCTCGCCCATCAGACGTCAAACCTGTGGGCCAACTTGGTTCTCCGTCGTAGGGACGCTGTCCTTACACGAGTAGCCAAGGGGGCTGGGCGTGAGGCGGTAAATGGACTCCGTAATGGACCTATGAAGAGTTCCTCCGCTCTTTTTCCCGGAGAGATGGTGGACGCTGCGGTGGAGAGACGGCGCACTGATGACAGTGACCGTCTGGTTCACCAGGCAGTTACGAAGGTTTCTGGGCAACCTCGTGCAACTGCGGCTAAGCCTAAGAGGTTAGCTAGCGCTTCCTCGGCTGCTAAGACGGCTGCTCCATCGAAGCCCCGAGGAAAGACTCTTCCTGCTTCAACTTCTGGTAAGGGAGGCCGTAAACCAGCCCTCCTCCCAGCCCTCCTTTCCCCGAGAGGTGCTGGGAAGAAGTCGAAGCGAGGTGGGAAACGCTAGGGACGGCGTTCCCCCTCACCTGCTGCATGAAGTTGGGGGGGTGCCTAGCGAGCCATTGGGCAACTTGGCAGCGCTACGGTGCCGAGACCTGGATAGTAGACGTCCTTCGGGAGGGATATCTGCTACCCTTCGAATCTCGGCCACCCCTCACCTCCAACCCGGTCCATCTTCAGACTTATGTACAAGGATCCTCGAAGGAGATCAAGACCATGTTGACCAAACGAGCGGTAGAAGTCGTAGTAGATTGGTCACCAGGCTTTTACAGCCGCCTTTTACTTAGGAGAAGGCATCGGGGGGCTGGCGCCCGGTGATAGATCTCTCTCCCCTGAACCGATTTGTTCGCCAGACTCGGTTCAAGATGGAGACGGCACGTTCCGTGCTCGACTCCATCAGGGAGAACGATTTCATGCTTTCAGTGGACCTGAAGGATGTGGCTGGTCCTGCTGTTGATGTTCCTGCCGCTCCTGCCGTGCCTGCCCCTGCCCACGTCGCGTCTCGTCATGGAGGTGCTGCCCCGACTCAGGTCTTTCCGACAGGTTTCAGTCGGGGCGTGTTGCTTCGGCAATTGGCCCGACTTTTCCGTGGATGGAAGACCTGACGTCCGTCCTGAGAGAGCTGACGAAGAACGAGGGAAGGGTCGTCATCACGTCTTCAATCGTCTTTTCTTCGTCGTCTTCATCGTCTTCTTCGTCATCTGTTGCCGCCTCTCCCCCTTCGACTTCTAAGGCTTCCAAGCCGAAGAAGAAGAAGGCTGCCTCCTCCCCTCCTAAGAAGGCTCCTTCGGGACCTTCGAAGGGCCCGTCTCACTCCGGTGTGACGGGGGGTGCTTCTGCTGGTCCTCCTGTTCCCTCGGGAACGGGGCCCGTCTCCTCTTCTGAGAAGAAGAAGACGGGGACCAAGGGTGTTCTGGCTACCGCTGGTACATCCTCGCCTGGTCTTGGTAGTTCTGCTGCTAAGCCAGGTACCGGCTCGGCTTCTCGTCCGTGAGGAGTTCTGAGTGTACAGTCTCCTCGAGTGACCGTGCAGCCAAAGTCAAGACGCCTGAGTTCGCGTCAACGTCATGACCGAGGCACGGAGCAGAAGACTGTCGAAAGTCGCACAGGCGACTCGCCAGGCCAGCGGCCGCTCTCATAGCGACCAGCCAGTACCTCGGGTTGACGTGACGGTCTCTGACCAGCCACGGGTTGAGGCTGGGAAGAGGTCCCCTCGACCGACGGTACCAGCAGTTTGACGTGCCGCGAGGACGCTTACCGGTCTCACCGCGAAAGCGAGCTCTGCAGATCACCTGACCGCCGCTCCCACAGGGACCGGACGGAGACGGTGGCCAGCAGCAGCTCGTCTGACGCACGGGACCGGGGTCGACGTGCTCAGTCGAGCTGCTCGCCATAGGTGAGCGCCACGGCCAGGCCTGCAGATCGATCCCCACCGCGGGTTAGTGATCGGCTGCAGCCCCCCACGTACGCTGGTCCTGCCAGCGAGCGGGGGGGGGGAGCGTCAGGTCTGCCTCTCCCCTACCTTCAACTTCCTCGGGGTACGGACCGGGAAGAGCGAGGTAGCTAGGGATCCCGTCACGATGCCGCACGCGCCAGGTATGGTCTTAGGACCAGCCAGGTCGTACGCGCAAGTGGCTGGAGGCGACCGTCAGGGGTCTGTTGCTGTTCCTCCTTCTGAAGGAGGAGGGTCTCGAGAGCTGCTCTTGTTGGAGGGACTGGACGGTCCTACTCCTCAGGACGCTGTAACTCCCGAGATCCAGAGGAACTTTGCCCAGGTTATTGCGCTGATTCGTCAGCACAACGACCTGGGGGAAGGATCGCCGCTACCACCATCCGAGCCCATGTCCCGGCTCGAGTCATTTTGGGGCCCGAAGAGGGAACCCAAATTGACGGTGGGACTGCCGCGATCAGAGCTTGCAGACTCAGTCCTTGACCAGGTGGAGAATTTCGTCTCAGGACGAGAGGATTCGCTAAAGTCAGGACGGTCTTCCAAGGTACTTCCTCCTCCTCTGCAGCGACAGCGGAAGTTCTACGTGCCTTCAGTGGATCCAATACCGCCCAAACAGGTTAACCCGGAGCTAGCTAGGCTAACTCCAGGTGTGTCCCTGCAGCAGCTCCTGTCGAGAACTTGTGGTTCTCGCAGCAGGAGGCACTGGGCCTGGAAGCTACCGCTATGGCGGCATTCCAGGCAGTCTCTTGGTTGGATCTGTGGTCCCTCACAGTATCCAAGGTCGCGGCCGACTCTGGGGGCGCTGCCCTCGAAGACGACCCCGACTTCAGGAGACTGTGCCAGTCTGGAGGTAGGGCCATCTCCTACCTCGCCCATCAGACGTCAAACCTGTGGGCCAACTTGGTTCTCCGTCGTAGGACGCTGTCCTTACACGAGTAGCCAAGGGGGCTGGGCGTGAGGCGGTAAATGGACTCCGTAATGGACCTATGAAGAGTTCCTCCGCTCTTTTTCCCGGAGAGATGGTGGACGCTGCGGTGGAGAGACGGCGCACTGATGACAGTGACCGTCTGGTTCACCAGGCAGTTACGAAGGTTTCTGGGCAACCTCGTGCAACTGCGGCTAAGCCTAAGAGGTTAGCTAGCGCTTCCTCGGCTGCTAAGACGGCTGCTCCATCGAAGCCCCGAGGAAAGACTCTTCCTGCTTCAACTTCTGGTAAGGGAGGCCGTAACCAGCCCTCCTCCCAGCCCTCCTTTCCCCGAGGAGGTGCTGGGAAGAAGTCGAAGCGAGGTGGGAAACGCTAGGGACGGCGTTCCCCCTCACCTGCTGCATGAAGTTGGGGGGTGCCTAGCGAGCCATTGGGCAACTTGGCAGCGCTACGGTGCCGAGAACCTGGATTAGTAGAACGTCCTTCGGGAGGGATATCTGCTACCCTTCGAATCTCGGCCCCCCCCACCACCCCTCACCTCCAACCCGGTCCATCTTCAGACTTATGTACAAGGATCCTCGAAGAGATCAAGACCATGTTGACCAAACAAAGAGCGGTAGAAGTCGTAGTAGATTGGTCACCAGGCTTTTTACAGCCGCCTTTTCTTAGTGGAGAAGGCATCGGGGGGCTGGCGCCCGGTGATAGATCTCTCTCCCCTGAACCGATTTGTTCGCCAGACTCGGTTCAAGATGGAGACGGCACGTTTCCAGTGCTCGACTCCATCAGGGAGAACGATTTCATGCTTTCAGTGGACCTGAAGGATGCGTATTTTCAAATACCCATCCATCAGTCCTCCAGAAAGTACCTCCGCTTCATCTTCGACGGGACGGTGTACCAATTCAGGGCACTTTGCTTCGGTCTCTCAACCGCCCCACAGGTGTTCACGAGAGTGTTCACTCTGGTGTCTGCTTGGGCCCATTCGCACGGGATACGTCTTCTGAGGTATCTCGACGATTGGCTGGTCCTGGCGAGCTGCCGCTCGCAGTTGCTGCAGGACAGGGATCGACTTCTAAAGTTTTGTCGCGATCTGGGGATCGTGATAAACTACAAGAAGTCCGATCTCGAACCCAAGCAGAAGATGAAGTACCTGGGTATGCTGATCGATACGGTAGCAGCTCAAGTTCGCCCCGCAGACTTAAGGATCAGCAGATTCAGGGAGGCAGCCGGCCGGTTCCTGTCTCGGCAGGAACAGGCAGCTCAGCAATGGCAAGTCGTGATCGGCCACCTGTCGTCACTCGAGAAGTTAGTTCCTCACGGACGTCTTCACCTGCGGTCTCTCCAGTGGAGACTAAGGGAGAGTTGGTCACAGGTAAAGGATCCACCTTACTTCCCTGTGTCCCTCACGGAGAAGGTGAGGCAGGACCTAGCCTGGTGGCTCGACGACAGGAACCTCTTAAGAGGAGTGCCTCTACGCACTCCCCCCCCGGAGATGTTGCTGTTTTCAGACGCATCAACCGAGGGATGGGCCGCACACCTGGAGGAGTTGCTGGCTGCAGGTGTGTGGGACCATCACGACAAGCACCTTCATATCAATGTCCTGGAACTCAAGGCGGCGTTCTACGCTCTCCAAGAATTCCAGGACCGCTTGTTGGGACATTCAGTGGTGTTGATGTGCGACAACACCACAGTAGTGGCATACGTCAACAAGCATGGGGGCCTAGTGTCTCTCCCGCTACACCAGTTGACCGTGCAGGTGCACGAGTGGGCCACGGCTCACTCAATAGAGCTGTCAGCACGCTACATTCCAGGCAAGAGGAATGTAGTAGCAGACAAGCTCAGCCGTCGGGATCAGGTGATAGGAACCGAGTGGTCCCTACACCCAGAAGTGGCGGAAAGGCTCTTCAACCTGTGGGGGCGTCCAGTCATAGACCTGTTCGCCACCCGGCACAACAAAAAACTTCAGGTTTTTTGTTCAGCCGTGCTGGACCCGCTGGCAGCTGCCAGAGGACGCTCTTCAACACCCCTGGGACAATCTCTTCGTCTACGCCTTTCCTCCCTTTTGTCTGATTCGGAAAGTGATCAGCCGAGCACTGGTCACTCCCAATCTCAGGATGATCCTGGTGGCTCCCAAATGACCTCAAGCCGTTTGGTATCCAGACCTGCTGGCTCTTCTTGCGGAAGAACCGAGAGAGATGCCCCACTGGCACAACCTTCTAGCCCAGCCACACGTAGAACGGTACCACCGAGCAGTCCAGTCCCTACAACTTCACGGCTGGCTGTTATCCACCATCTCTTGCGAACGAGAGGCTTTTCTCGCAGCGCAGCAACAGAGATGGTGGACTGGGACGTCCGACAGTCCTCTGCAGCTGTGTACCAGGGAAGTGGGCCGTCTTCTGTGGTTGGTGTCGTAGACGGGGCTGTCTATCTCCTCTCAGAGCCACTCTTCCAGCAGGTAGCGGATTTCCTCGTGTTTCTTCGCCGAGAGAAGCTCTCAGTACCCACAGTTAAAAGGATATAGGAGCCGCCTGGCCCTTGTCCTAAAAACTGAGGGGACTGGAACATCTCGAACTCGTTCGAGATCTCCTTGCTTATGAGGAGCTTCGAAAGGTCTTGCCCACCCAGGGAACTCAAGCCCCCTGAGTGGGATGTGACTCTTGTCCTTAGGAGTTTGACTCGAAGACCATTCGAGCCACTCCGAGAGTCGTCAGACAGGGATCTGACCCTCAAGACCCTCTTCTTGCTGGCCCTGGCATCGGCGAAGAGAGTAGGGGAACTTCATGGTCTTTCCTTCAATGTTAAACATTCCAGGGGATGGGGATCTGTGACGCTCGATTTCGTCCCGAACTTCGTAGCTAAGACTCAGAATCCGTCGATCCCTGACGACAGGTTCGAGTCTTTCACGATCCCGTCCCTAATGGATTTCACCGACAACGATACGGATGAGATGCTGCTTTGTCCTGTGAGGGCGCTACGGCGCTATCTGAAGAAAACTCGACACCTCAGGATGAGTGTCGACGCCTCTTCGTTAGCACTGGGGTTACCAAGAAAGAAGTATCCAAGAACACACTTTCTTTCTGGCTGCGTGAGGTGATCAGGAGAGCGTACGAGGCTGATGGTAGTGACGACATCCGTACGCTCCGACTGAGAGCCCACGAAGTCAGAGGTATTGGACCCTCTTTGGCGTTCCGTAAGAACTTCTCCGTGGCGCAGGTCCTGAAGGCAGGTGTCTGGGCCAACCAGACTACCTTCACGTCCTTCTACCTTCGGGGATAATTTGCCCACAAGTCCTTGGATACTTTTTTCCTTGGGACCTGTGGTGGCCGCTCAACACGTTGTGTAAGCTTACCCAGCACCCGAGCAGGCAGAACCGCATCGATTCCTGGTGTGACTGTAGGAATTAATGTGTGAATGAGAGTGCGACTGGCTTCTCTTCTCCATCTTTCTCTCTCTCTACCTGTGGGCAGAGGGTCACGGTCGTCACCATGCTGGAAAGGAATTTCGATGCAGGTAAGCTACTCGACCGAGCCCCAATCTATCCCTTTAGTTAGGGATAGAAGCAAATATCCTCCACTCCCTCCAACAAGGGGGAAGGAGTGGATGCCTACTTGAGACAAACCCATAACTTTATGTTGGCTCTTGTAAAGGAGCAAGTTCTTGCTTGCTGGTACAACGAGATACGCTGGCCTCTCTCTTAGTACTTGGCTCAGAGGTCTGACCATTGATCCTGCGGTGCACACCCCGATCAATCGGACAGAGGTTTGGATCCCTCCCTTGCTCTTACGACCAGGGAGGCATTCCAAGGTTGGACGAACACCAGTCTGTTCACCAAAAAGACTCAGATTCCTCCCACCAAGAAGTGAGTCTTCCTATTGTTAAAGGACCGATGGTTTGTATTACGTATCGGAACAAATGACAATTTGTCGAAAATTGCATTTTTCCTAACTATACAAACCTGAGGTCCTTTACATATAGTCCCACCTCATACCACCCCTCACTCTGCAACTTTTTGCATGGGCCTAAAGCAAAAGTGATTCTTCACCGCCGCGCGCACAATCGGACAAGCAGTTAACTACCGTTCTCCCCTTGTTCGAAGCTTACGACCGTCCCAGCTGCCGCTAGTTACCTTCCTATTGTTAAAGGACCTCAGGTTTGTATAGTTAGGAAAAATGCAATTTTCGACAAATTGTCATTTTACCAAAACATTTTTATGCAACCACTTTAATTAAATTAATACCAAATTGAATAGTAATCAAAATAATTCATACAGTACCCAGATAAACACTACACTCCTCTCTCTGATTCATAACTAAACACTGTTAATATCACTGAAATATAGAAAGAATTTAAGGGTAAATGCAGTGTATACAGTAGTGTGTGCATTAATCCAAGAATAAACGTATTCATGCACCCATGCTATGAGTAGAGAAGGTAGGGTTGTTGCTCAGTCAGCCATTTGGAGTACAGAATTCAATATTGAGTTCATTTATGTGTTCATCTGTAGAAGAGCCGTTGTTGGCTCAGAGGTCTGGATAAACTAATCTTTCATAATGATAATGATAATAATAATAATAATAATAATAATAATAATAATAATAATAATAATAATAAGGCCAAAGCACATAAGATCCAACGGTACATGAACAGGAATAAGGGATACCAACAGAACAAACTATTCGGAACCAACCAGAAAAGACTATACAGCCAACTAAGAGGGGAAGACAACCACCCAGAAATTCCCGAAGCCGAACCAAGTAAGAGACTCTGGGAAAACATATGGAGCAATCCGGTATCACACAACAAACATGCAACATGGCTCCAGGAAGTCAAGGAAGAAGAAACAGAGAGAATAAAACAAAGATTCACAGACATCACGACAGACACAGTCAGACACCAACTAAAGAAAATGCCAAACTGGAAAGCCCCAGGTCCGATGAAGTCCATGGATACTGGCTCAAAACTTCAGGCCCTACACCCACGAATAGCAGAACAACTCCAGCATTGTATCTCAAATCGCCAAGCACCCAAATGGATGACCACAGAAGAACATCCTTAGTACAAAAAGACAAGAGTAAGGGAAATATAGCCAGTAACTACAGGCCTATCACCTGCCAACCAATAATGGTGGAAGTTACTAACAGGTATCATCAGTGAAAGGCTATACAACTACCTAGAGGAGACAACACCATCCCCCACCAACAGAAAGGCTGCAGAAGGAAGTGTAGGGGCACAAAAGACCAGCTCCTGATAGACAAAATGGTAATGAAGAACAGTAGGAGAAGGAAAACCAACCTAAGCATGGCATGGATAGACTATAAGAAAGCCTTCGACATGATACCACACACATGGCTAATAGAATGCCTGAAAATATATGGGGCAGAGGAAAATACCATCAGCTTCCTCAAAATACAATGCGCAACTGGAATACAATACTTACAAGCTCTGGAATAAGACTAGCAGAGGTTAATATAGGAGAGGGATCTTCCAGGGCGACTCACTGTCCCCACTACTCTTCGTAGTAGCCATGATTCCCATGAGTACTACAGAAGATGGATGCCGGGTACCAACTCAAGAAAAGAGGCAACAGAATCAACCATCTGATGTTCATGGACGACATCAAGCTGTATGGTAAGAGCATCAAGGAAATAGATACCCTAATCCAGACTGTAAGGATTGTATCTGGGGACATCAGGATGGAGTTTGGAATAGAAAAATGCGCCTTAGTCAACATACAAAAAGGCAAAGTAACAAGAACTGAAGGGATAAAGCTACCAGATGGGAGCAACATCAAACACATAGATGAGACAGGATACAAATACCTGGGAATAATGGAAGGAGGAGATATAAAACACCAAGAGATGGAAGATGAAGGACACGATCAGGAAAGAATATATGCAGAGACTCAAGGCGATACTCAAGTCAAAACTCAACGCCGGAAATATGATAAAAGCCATAAACACATGGGCAGTGCCAGTAATCAGATACAGGGCAGGAATAGTGGAATGGACGAAGGCAGAGCTCCACAGCATAGATCAGAAAACCAGGAAACATATGACAATACACAAAGCACTACACCCAAGAGCAAATACGGACAGACTATACATAACACGAAAGGAAGGAGGGAGAGGACTATTAAGTATAGAGGACTGCATCAACATCAAAAACAGAGCAATGGGGCAATATCTGAAAACCAGTGAAGACGAGTGGCTAAAGAGTGCATGGGAAGAAGGACTAATAAAAGCAGATGAAGACCCAGAAATATACAGAGACAGGAGAAAGACAGAAAGAACAGAGGCTGGCACAACAAACCAATGCACGGACAATACATGAGACAGACTAAAGAACTAGCCAGCGATGACACATGGCAATGGCTACAGAGGGGAGAGCTAAAGAAGGAAACTGAAGGAATGATAACAGCGGCACAAGATCAGGCCCTAAGAACCAGATATGTTCAAAGTACGATAGACGGAAATAACATCTCTCCCATATGTAGGAAGTGCAATACGAAAAGTGAAACCATAAACCACATAGCAAGTGAATGCCCGGCACTTGCACAGAACCAGTACAAAAAGAGGCATGATTCAGTAGCAAAAGCCCTCCACTGGAGCCTGTGCAAGAAACATCAGCTACCTTGCAGTAATAAGTGGTACGAGCACCAACCTGAAGGAGTGATAGAAAACGATCAGGCAAAGATCCTCTGGGACTATGGTATCAGAACGGATAGGGTGATACGTGCAAACAGACCAGACGTGACGTTGATTGACAAGGTCAAGAAGAAAGTATCACTCATTGATGTCGCAATACCATGGGACACCAGAGTTGAAGAGAAAGAGAGGGAAAAATTGGATAAGTATCAAGATCTGAAAATAGAAATAAGAAGGATATGGGATATGCCAGTGGAAATCGTACCCATAATCATAGGAGCACTAGGCACGATCCCAAGATCCTTGAAAAGGAATCTAGAAAAACTAGAGGCTGAAGTAGCTCCAGGACTCATGCAGAGATGTGTATCCTAGAAACGGCACACATAGTAAGAAGAGTGATGGACTCCTAAGGAGGCAGGATGCAACCCGGAACCCCACACTATAAATAACACCCAGTCGAATTGGAGGACTGTGATAGAGCCAAAAAATAATAATAATAATAATAATAACCTGTTATTCCATGAAGGATTTTCACTTCTACATTAAATGAGTCTTTACATGTTCCTTTCTGTTGAGAAAAGAAAGGGACAGGTTTGGAGTGGTTACCTAGTGTGTTCTATGATAAGTAAACGAATCTGGCAGTAAGTTGACAATATCAAGTAAATCAGAGATACAGCTGAAGTATTTGGTAGTGTATTTTAATGTGTTTCCTTTTGGAGCAGATAAAAATAGAGACTTCTTTTTGTTTCAGTCGACAAGCGGGTCACCGATTTGGTGAATACTTGGAAAGAGTAATGCCATTGATAGTACAGTATGTTGCAGTTGATGATGATGAACTTAGAGAATATTGCATATCTGCATGTGAGGCATTTACGCTCCGTTGTCCAAAAGAAATTACTCACCATTTGTCTACAGTAAGTATAGATTTTATTGAAGCAATTTATTTGTTCATTGCTTTATTGATTTAAAGCCAAGGGGTGAATCAAATGATGCTGTGATTACAGCTAGTAGTAATTTTTTTGTGTAGTAATTTCCGTATTATATAAATTGTGATGGTATTTAAAATTTGAAAAGTACCAATATTCATCAGGTGTGTTTTATGATATTTTTAGTATTTGCCTTCCCAACCAAACTTTCATATTGTTGTTTGAGATTTTATGTCACTTTTTTCCTGAGTTGAACCTTTCTCCTCTCCTTTTGTTGTGTATATCTAGTCACTTTAGCAAGAAATGATACCATATCCATACAACTATTAAATGCTGTATGATATTCTCTTCATCAAAGTCGTGATGAATTTCAACAATCTCAGAAAAAGGAAATAAAAGACAGGTGAGAGGTGCATAATGTATTTGTACAACCACTGTGTATCAGGCATAGTTTCTTCATCTGAGCTTTCATCTTTATTTAAAAACATATTTACCATCTAATTTATCATTACTAGCCATGATTTGGCAGTAAGTAAATGTCAAGGCAATGTTATAATTCATGAAGGCACGCTACAGTTCACAAAACTGAAGATGTGCCTGAGATTCTCTATGAGAACAAAATAAAGAGATCTGTTAAGGTAATTGTATTCACAACACTTGCTGAGAAATCAGGAAACTTTGAAAGTGATGTAGGTCAGGGAATGAACTTGTGACTCTAAGAGAAGGAGCATCATGTTCTTATTGTTTACTTCAAAAAAAGTATATGAAGAGATTTATTGAATAAAACGATATGAAACATTTGGTCAGTTTTGAGTATACAGCTTCAACCACCCTGCTGTTTTAGGCATATGGAAAATAAAATTTGTACATATCTAAAATGTGAAGAGCAAAATGGAAAAGAAAATCATCATTCATGTAAGAGTTGAATGGAATGAGATTAAAGCACCTACAGGAAATTTTAAACAGCTTTCTGCTATATGCTTGACTGACGTTTCCAGAGGTTCATTAAGGAGATTGGTAAAGCTACTAGTACGAATTTAATATCTTGGTATTGATCTCATTGTTCTATAGTACTCATGTCAGTTTCATTTACAAAGGTGTATATATTAAGAATTGTGTAGATGCAGTTATTTAAGGTGAACAATGCTGGAAAAAGGTCGTTTACCAAAAAATCATGTTTCCTCATTTTAGTTTTTTATATTGTGCTTGAAGGGAGCTACAGTTCTGTTTCTTGAAGTTTCATGTTCCTGGCAATTGTATTCCCTTCTATTTCAGATTGTTGAAATGTGTCTCAAATATATAACACATGATCCCAATTATAATTATGATGATTATGAAGATGATGATGGGATTATGGACACAGATGAAGATGATGATGGAGATGAAGATGATGAGTATTCTGATGACGATGACATGTCCTGGAAGGTATGTAATGAGTGATGTACTTAATAGAGAGGATTCAGTCTTGTGGAAGACTAATGGAAAATCATATAAAGTAAATAAAGATTAGTCTAGACTTGAACTTATGTTGGCCCATCAAACAAGACAGCTGAACGTGGGCGGAACAAAAAAGGTAAATGGAAAGGAAAATAGAAGACCAATAGTATCACATTTATAAATAGGTAGAAGCAGTGATTCAGTTATAAGATCTTGTGTAGGGTTAAAGGCAAAATATGGTTTTATTAGATTTATGCCCAGCAGTCACAATGGGAAGATATATTGTTATGGGGTCATAAATGTGTGAGGTATAAAATATCAGTTATGAACATAACTAGTGTTCATTCATGAACTGTAATATAGATTTTTCTATTATTGTAAGAAAATTTAACATGAAATGTAGGATATTTTTCTTCGTATGAGTGTGTAAATATGAAAAAAGTTACCACCAGATTTATATTAAGGGTAATTATTGTTGACTGTGTTTTAGGAATTTGGGGGTTAGAAGGAAGGGAGAGGACTTAGAGTTTGTATTGGTAGCCCAAGGTCATACATTTTATTGTAGGAGATAACTTCATCAGTAAATGTGTAACTGCTTTAGGAAATTTTAACCTGCCTAATTGTTTGGTTGGAATTTTATCCCTAATAGATTTTCAGTTATGAGGCTTATGATTCACCTCTAGAATCTTACGGATGGGTTTTCCAAGGTGTTTGTTAGTTTTGCAAACTACGTCAACAATGGTGTTGAACCTTTTTTGTTGTATCAGTAAAGCATGTTTAACTTTAATGATTTCTTTCATTGAAAATCTTTGACTGATGTATTATTAGTTAATATGACTAGTCAATTATTTTTACTTCATTATGTTTGTTTCATGTTCATTGTTTTTATATTCTAGTTATTTCTTACTTTTAAGTATTTGCGTTCTTCAGGTTCGTCGCTCATCAGCAAAATGCTTAGAGGCTGTTATTTCAACAAGACATGAAATGCTCATAGAATTCTACAAAACAGTTTCACCACAGCTAATTAATAGATTTAAAGGTAAATAACACTTATGATAAAGAGTTCATTTTATGTGAAAGATGGCCTTGAGTTATGTAGACTGGTTTTCAGAAATGTACCAAATGATTTAAATTTGGTTTCACAGTTAATTGTGGGCATAATGAAAACATTTGAGGAGATTTTCTAGATTTTAATACATTTTCAGAAAATGTGTGGAGAAAGTTTGTCATGTAATGTTTTTTGTTATCATTGCAACCTTAAGTAATTGTTTTATTACCATCAGAGAGAGAAGAAAATGTTAAGGTCGACATCTTCCATGCATATATGGCGTTATTAAGACAAACTCGTCCTTCACTCAGCCTGAGCCTAGATCCAGATGCTATGGAACAAGAAGAAGGAACTATCTCAATGCTTAAACAGCAGGTTAGTGCACCCCTCACAATCATTACTACTTTTATAACTTAACCATACTGCTTATCCAGCATTTGTTCCGATACGTAATACAAACCCTCGGTCCTTTAACAATAGGAAGTAGCTAGCGGCAGCTGGAACGGTCGTAAGCTTCGAACAAGGGGAGAACGGTAGTTAACTGCTTGTCCGATCGTCGCGCGCCGCGCGACTGGGAGGTAAACAAATCACTTTTGCTTTCGGCCGTGTGTGGGAAGGACGTGTTCGTCATCGCTCTGCCCGCTTTGTCGTTTGCTTTGAGTTTGAGTATTTGCCTCTCTTTCTGTATAAATCAGGAGTGACTGTAAGTACTTGTACATTTCTTTATTGATCTTGCAATGAGTGAATTGGAAGAAATGGAGATATCGCCGCGCCCTCCAGTCGCCCGTAGAGTGTGTCCCGGGCTGGAGGGGCGTAGATGTGGAGGGTTTAGATCTTTTGTTGACGTGGACCCCCACGAGGTTTGTACTCGTTGTCGGGGGCGAGAGTGCTCCCGCAACGAGCCCTGTGTCACATGTATGAATTGGTCCGAGGCGCAGTGGGTGCTGTACGAGGGCAGGAAGAGACTTAGGCCGCCCAAGAAGTCATCGGAAAGTCCAGTGACTCCTTTGGTAACGGACACTTCGTCCTCTTTCCTGCCCCCCGGCCAGCCCCCACGTTTCGCGCCTTCCCCTGCGGGGGGGGTAGCGGAGTCCTTCTCCTCTCTCGATCCGTCGAGTGTGGATGAGGGCGCCCGCTACCCGGACGTACAGCTGTACTCGGGGTCTTCCGTCCGCTCTGGGGGGAGTGCCTCTTCCCCAGGCGTGAGGGAACCCTCTGACTAACCCGACTGTTGCTTCCGCAGGTGTGCCATCAGCGAAGGACGACCTGGGACAGGTGTGGGAGTCGCTGGGACTGCAGGGAGTGCCCAGCATCCATGGGTTGATTCAGCGGTTGGCGGGGTCGGCAGTGGTCACTCATGGTGCGGTGACCACAACTACTACCACAGTAACGACACCAGCATATGAGATGCCACCGCATCATCTGGTGATACGCCTCATATAATGTCGGTGACACCCACGGCGGCTATACAAAAACCCATTGCTGCCGTGCCAAAGAGGACGGTGCCACCACCACCTGGATTTTTTCCTTTGCCGACCCCGGACTTCCGCTGCCCAAAGAGTACCCCCCTGGACCTGCCGCCAGTGCCACGGATGACGGTAACTGCCGACAGGACGCCTGGCTCTCCCGTGGTACCTGCCGTGCCTGCCGTACCTGTTGCCGTCCCAGCTACTCTTTGCTTTTCAGATCAGCGGCCTGCGCATTCTCTTTCAGATGTTCCTGCCGTTCCTGCTGTTCCCGGACCTGTTCCTGTTGTTCCTGCTGTTGGTGGTGCTGTCACAGTCTCAGGTCTTTCCGGACAGGTGCAGTCGGGCCCTGTTGCTTCGGCAACTGCCCCGGCTCCCTCCTGGATGGAAGACCTGACGTCTGTCCTGCGGAGCCTGGCGAAGAAGAAGAGGAAGAGGAAGAAGGTGTCGTCGTCGTCTTCGTCGTCTTCGTCGTCTTCTTCGTCGTCTGCTGCCTCTCCTTCCCCTTCGACTTCTAAGGCTAAACAGCCGAAGAAGAAGAAGGTTGCCTCCTCCCCCCCTAAGAAGACTCCTTCGGGATCTTCTAAGGGCCCGGCTCGCTCAGGCGAGCTGGGGAGCTCTTCTGCTGGTCCTCCTGTTCCTTCGGGAACGGGGCCCGTCGCTTCTTCTGCAAAGAAGAAGTCGACGGGGACCAGAGGTGCACCAGCCTCGGCTGGTGCGTCCTCACCTGGTGCTAGCGGTTCTGCCGCTAAACCAGGTTCCGTCTCGGCCGCTTCTCGTTCGCGAGAAGCACCGAGTGGACGCTCTTCCAAAGAAGACCGTCCAGCCAAAGTTTTGACGCCCGAGCTCGCTCGCCGTCAAGACAGCGGCGCGGAGCAGAAGACTGGCGAGAGTCGTGCACACGACTCTCGCCAGGCCAGTGGACGCTCTCGCAGCGATCAACTGGCTGCTCGGGCTGACGTGACGGTCGCTGACCGGCCACGGGTTGAGGCGAGGAAGGAGTCCCCACGGCTGGTACCAGCGGTTTGACGCGCCGAGAGGACGCTGGCCGGTCTCGACGCGACAGAGAGCCTAGCAGGTCACCCGTCCGCCGCTCCCGATGGGACCGGGCGGAGACGGTGACCAGCGGCAGCTCGCCTGACGCTAGAGATCGGTCTCGACGTTCTCAGCCGAGCCAATCGCCCCAGGCGAGCGGCAAGGCTAGGCCTGCTGCTCGACCGTCACCGCGGGTTGACGATCAGCAGCAGCCCTCCACGCACGCTGGTCCTGCCAGCGAGCGAGGGGGGAGCGTCAGGTCTGCCTCTCCCGTACCTTCAACCTCCTCGGGCTATACCGGGAGGAGCGAGTACCGAGGAGCGATCACGAGAGGTGCGCCCGCGTGACCCAGCTATGACGCCGTACGGCTCAGGCACGGTCTTAGGACCGACCAGAACGTACGCGCAAGTAGTTGGAGGCGACCGTCAGGGGTCTGTCGCTGTTCCTCCTTCTGAAGGAGGAGTATCGAGGGATATGCTCTTGCTGGAGGGACTGGACGGTCCTACTCCACAAGACGCTGTAACGCCTGAGATACAGAGGAACTTCGCAGAGGTCATTAAGCTGATGCGTCTGCATAATGACCTTGCGGAAGGATCGCCGCTACCACCAGCAGAGCCCACGTCCCGGCTCGAATCATTTTGGGGTCCCAAGAGGGAGCCCAAAATGATGGTGGGGTTGCCTCGATCAGAGCTTGCGGACTCGGTCCTGGATCAGGTGGAGAATCTCGTCTCAGGACGGGAGGACTCGCTAAAATCCGGACGGTCCTCTAAGCTGCTTCCTCCTCCTCTACAGCGGCAGAGGCGATTTTACGTGCCTTCGGAAGACCCGATACTGCCGAAACAGGTTAACCCGGAGTTAGCGAGGCTGACTCCAGGTGTGTCCCTGCAGCAGCTCCTGTCGGAGAACCTATGGTTCTCGCAGCAGGAGGCACTTGCCCTGGAATCTACCGCTATGGCAGCATTCCAGGCAGTTTCCTGGTTGGATTTGTGGTCCCTCACAATATCCAAAGTAGCGGCCGGCTCTGGGAGTTCTGCTCTCGAAGATGACGCTTCTTTCAGGAGACTGTGCCAGTCTGGAGGAAGAGCAATCTCTTACCTCGCCCATCAGACTGCTAACCTGTGGGCCAACTTGGTTCTTCGACGTAGGGACGCAGTCCTTACCCGAGTGACCAAGGGGGCCGGGCGCGTGAGGCGGCACTCGGGCTACGAAATGGACCTCTTAGGAGTTCCCCAGCTCTCTTTCCTGGAGAGATGGTGGACGCTGCGGTGGAACGGCGGCGCACTGACGAGAGTGACCGCTTAGTCCACCAGGCAGTCTCGAAGGTTTCTGGGCAATCTCGAGTAACTGCGGCCAAACCAAAGAGCTTGGCTAGCGCTTCCACGGCGGCGAAGACGGTTGCACCGTCCAAACCCCGTGTGAAGACTCCTGCTGTTTCGACTTCTGCTAGAGGAGGCCGTAATCAGCCCTCCTCCCAACCCTCCTTTCCCCGAGGAGGTGCTGGAAAGAAGTCGAAACGAGGAGGGAAACGCTAGGGACGGCGTTCCCCCTCACCTGCTGCCGGAAGTGGGGGGGTGCCTAGCGAGCCATTGGGCGACTTGGCAGCGCTACGGCGCCGAGAACTGGATAGTAGACGTCCTTCGGGAGGGATATCTACTACCCTTCGAGTCTCGGCCCCCCCTCATCTCCAACCCGGTCCATCTACAGACCTATGTCGGGGGATCAGCAAAGGACAACGCTCTTCGACAGGAGATCAAGACCATGCTGGCGAAACGAGCTGTAGAAATCGTGGAGGACCAGTCACCGGGCTTTTACAGCCGCCTCTTCCTAGTGGAGAAGGCATCGGGGGGCTGGCGTCCGGTGATAGACCTCTCTCCCCTGAACCGCTTCGTTCGCACGACGCGGTTCACGATGGAGTCGGCACGCTCAGTGCTCGACTCGATCAGGGGGAACGATTTCATGCTTTCAGTGGACCTGAAGGACGCGTATTTTCAAATACCCATCCATCAGTCCTCCAGAAAGTACCTCCGCTTCATCTTCGACGGGACGGTGTACCAATTCAGGGCACTTTGTTTCGGTCTCTCAACCGCCCCACAGGTGTTCACGCGAGTGTTCACTCTGGTGTCGGCTTGGGCCCATTCGAACGGGATAACGTCTTCTGAGGTATCTCGACGATTGGCTAGTCCTGGCGAGCTCCCGCTCGCAGTTGCTACAGGACAGAGATCGACTCCTCAAGTTTTGTCGCGATCTGGGGATCGTGATAAACTACGAGAAGTCCGACCTCGAACCCAAGCAGAAGATGAAGTACCTGGGTATGCTGATAGATACGGTAGCAGGGCAAGTCTTTCCCGCAGACTTGCGTATCAGCAAATTCAGGGAGGCAGCCGGCCGGTTCCTGTCTCGGCAGGAACAGGCAGCACAGCAATGGCAAGTCGTGATCGGCCATCTGTCGTCACTCGAGAAGTTAGTCCCTCACGGGCGTCTTCACCTGCGGTCTCTCCAGTGGAGACTAAGGGAGAGTTGGTCTCAGGCCAAGGATCCTCCTTACTTTCCCGTGGCTATCACGGACAAGGTGAGGCAGGACCTAGCCTGGTGGCTCGACGACAAGAACCTCTTAAGAGGAGTGCCCATAAGCACTCCCCCCCTGGAGATGCTTCTGTTCTCAGACGCATCGACCGAGGGATGGGGCGCACACCTGGAGGAGTTGCTGACTGCAGGTGTGTGGGACCATCACGAAAAGCACCTTCACATCAATGTCCTCGGAACTCAAGGCGGCGTTCAACGCTCTCCAAGAGTTTCAGGACCGCTTGGTGGGACACTCAGTGGTGTTGATGTGCGACAACACCACAGTAGTGGCATATGTCAACAAGCAGGGGGGGCTAGTGTCTCTTCCGCTCCATCAGTTGACGGTGCAGGTGCACGAGTGGGCCACGGCTCACTCGATAGAGCTGTCAGCACGCTACATTCCAGGCAAGAGGAATGTAGTAGCAGACAAGCTCAGCCGTCGGGATCAGGTGATAGGGACCGAATGGTCTCTACACCAAGACGTAGCGGAAAGGCTCTTCAACCTGTGGGGGCGACCGGTCGTAGACCTGTTCGCCACCCGGCACAACAGAAAACTTCAGGTTTTCTTTTCAGCTGTGCCGGACCCATGGGCAGCTGCAGAGGACGCTCTCCAACACCCCTGGGACAACCTCTTCGCTTACGCCTTTCCTCCCTTCTGTCTGATTCGGAAAGTGATCAGTCGAGCACTGGTCACTCCCAATCTCAGAATGATCCTGGTGGCTCCCAAACGGCCACAAGCCGTTTGGTATCCGGACCTGCTGGCTCTTCTTGCGGACGCACCGAGAGAGCTACCCACTTGGCACAACCTTCTAGCCCAGCCACACGTAGAACGGTACCACCAAGCAGTCCAGTCCCTTCAACTTCACGGCTGGCTGTTATCCACCATCTCTTGCGAACGAGAGGCTTTTCTCGTAGCGCAGCAACAGAGATGGCTGGACACGTCCGACAGTCCTCTGCAGCTGTGTACCAGGGGAAGTGGGCCGTCTTCTGTGGTTGGTGTCGTAGACAGGGTCTGTCTCCTCTCAGAGCCACTCTTCAGCAGGTAGCGGATTTCCTCGTGTTTCTTCGCCGAGAGAAGCTCCTCTCAGTACCCACAGTTAAGGGATATAGAGCCGCCCTGGCCCTCGTCCTAAAACTGAGGGGACTGGACATCTCGAATTCGTTCGAGATATCCTTGCTAATGAGGAGCTTCGAAAGGTCTTGCCCACCCAGGGAACTCAGGCCCCCTGCGTGGGATGTGACTCTCGTACTTAGGAGTTTGACTCGAAGACCCTTCGAGCCACTCCGAGAGTCGTCAGACAGGGATCTGACCCTTAAGACCCTCTTCTTGCTGGCCCTGGCATCGGCGAAGAGAGTAGGGGAACTACATGGCCTTTCTTATGATGTTAAACATACCAGAGGCTGGGGATCGGTGACGCTCGATTTCGTCCCGAACTTCGTAGCCAAGACTCAGAATCCGTCGATCCCTGACGACAGGTTCGAGTCTTTCACGATCCCCTCCCTCCTGGACTTCACCGATAACGATGCGGATGAGATGCTGCTTTGTCCTGTGAGGGCGCTACGGCGCTATCTGAAGAGAACTCGACATCTCAGGCCTGAGTGTCGACGCCTCTTCGTTAGCACTGGGGTTACCAAGAAAGAAGTCTCCAAGAACACGCTTTCTTTCTGGCTGCGTGAGGTGATCAGGAGAGCGTACGAAGCTGATGGTAGCGACGACATCCGTACGCTCCGACCGAGAGCCCACGAAGTCAGAGGTATCGGACCCTCCTTAGCGTTCCGTAAGAACTTCTCCGTGGCGCAGGTCCTGAAGGCAGGTGTCTGGGCCAACCAGACCACCTTCACGTCCTTCTACCTTCGGGATATTGCCCACAAGTCCTTGGATACTTTTTTCCTTGGACCTGTGGTGGCTGCTCAACACGTTGTGTAAGCTTACCCAGCACCCGAGCAGGCAGAACAGCATCGATTCCTGGTATGACTGGGAGAATGAATGCGTGAATGAGAGAGTGACTGGCTTCTCTTCACCATCTTTTTCTACCTCTACCTGTGGGCAGAGGGATACGGTCGTTACCTTGCTGGAAGGGAGTCAGATGCAGGTAAGCTATTCAACAGAGCTCCATCCTACCTCTTTAACTAGAGATAGGAGTAAATATCCACCACTTTCTCCAACAAGGGGGAGAAAGTGGATGCCGACATGAGACAAACCCATTACTTTACATTTGCTCATGTAAAGGAAAAAGTTCTTACAATGCTGGTACAAAGAGATACGCTTGCCTCTCTCTTAGTACTCGGCCCAGAGGTCTGACCATTGATCCTGCGGTGCACACCCCGATCAATCGGACAGAGGCTTGGATCCCTCCCTCGCTCTTACGACCAGGGAGGCATTCCAGGGATGGACGAACACCAGTCTGTTCATCAAAAAGACTCAGATTCCTCCCACCAAGAAGTGAGTCTTCCTATTGTTAAAGGACCGAGGGTTTGTATTACGTATCGGAACAAATGACAATTTGTCGAAAATTGCATTTTTCCTAACTATACAAACCTGAGGTCCTTTACATATAGTCCCTCCTCATGCCACCCCTCACTCTGCGTATTTTGCATGGGCCAAAAGCAAAAGTGATTTGTTTACCTGCCGCGCGACGATCGGACAAGCAGTTAACTACCGTTCTCCCCTTGTTCGAAGCTTACGACCGTTCCAGCTGCCGCTAGCTACTTCCTATTGTTAAAGGACCTCAGGTTTGTATAGTTAGGAAAAATGCAATTTTCGACAAATTGTCATTTTTCACTCATGACTGATCTGCCCTTGGAAATAATGACTGAGATCAGTAGTTTGGATTACAGTATGTATTTTGTATTTTTTATTTGAATATTTTATCTTTAGGAAACATCTGAATAAGTTTTTTAAGGCCAGCATCATAAACATTAGAGAATTGAAGAACTGGATAGGGTTTGTAAAAATGATGAAAATTTTCAAGGTTAGTTGCAGCTTTCTTTATATGATAGCAACTGTGTAATTGGATTATGGATTGTTTGATAGTTGGTTAAACTGCTAATTTCAATAACCTATATACTCAAATATGCTGTGAGCCAGTAAGAGATTCCCTTGAACCTTGTCACAATACATTAATATTAGATAATGTCGAGTATTAATAATTTAAAAGTATTGACAAGTTTCACACAGTATAAGAATACCAATTAAGATGTATAATACCAAGATACAGTTGCATTTTGCTTTTTTTTTACCAAAATTAATTAGAAAAAATGTCTTTAGGTTCCAGCATTGGTTAAGGCTGTTCATCGTCAAATGAAAGAGAAGAGTATCAAGACACGACAAGGATGTTTTGCGTTGTTGACAGAGCTAGTACAAGTGTATCCTGGTGCACTTACACATCACATACCAGCGCTTATTCCAGGCATACAGTTCTCACTAGGGTAAGTTCTGAGTTGTGTGTGTAAAATATGTGTTTGAAATAGTTGAGAGGAAGGAAATCTATTATACAGTAATACCCCAAACTTTTGCGATTCGAATTGTGGAAATTCACAATAGCTTGAACGTTTCATTGGAACCTAATTATCATAAGTGAGTTCTTTACAATAGCACAAACATTTGTGAATCCTCTAGAAACACTACAAAACCCTGCAAAAGTGTTTAATTTATTAAGTATATTTTTAAGCTTTAAAGCTTTTCTGTATAAAATCTTTGTTAAAAATATCTTATTTTTATTTTTGTATGTGCATAAATATGATACAAAGGTAATTACAGCACCTACCAGTTAGTGCATCTACGTACTTTTACAAGATGCTTTACCCATTCACAAAGTTATTGCACTTTTCAAAGATGATATCCCTTCAGAAACTTTGTTTAATATCTGAAGTACATACTAGTGTACTACAATTAGTATAAGTTTTCATGCCTTTAAGTGTAAAATCAGTATGGAGATTTTGTGTATGCTATTTATATATTTGAAAATATATACAAAGGCAGTACATAATTCAGTGTTTGTCACTAAGTAAAAACATATCAGAGAAATAACAGAATTGTTGTTCTGTGAAAATTACTTTTTTAACCTTTGAGAAAAGTGCTTGTACAATCTGTGTACTATGTTACATAATTACAGCATTTAAAGTAAATATACCGTCAGAAGATGTGATCCCATTCTCACTTTTTAAACATTATACCCCTCCAGAGTTTTACCTCTCATGATGTACATATTTCTCTCTCTCTCTCTCTCTCTCTCTCGTCGGCTCTCACCCAGTACATGATTTTAAATTGATTGAATTTTACCTTCACCTTCTGCAAACATTACATATGTACATACATACGTTTTCTTTATTTTATTGAATTGTGTACCTTCGTTATGACTGACTTATGAAAGTTTACCTAGTGACCCAAAGAAAACAGTAACTTAATTTCATTTAAAAGTTAGCTTAATACCTAGGGAGCATGATTATGGTCCTACTATTTAGTGTTCAAAATCTAGAAGCAAGCCTTATTAGCATTTTTAGAGACCATGGCAACGAAACTTCCCCTTGCGCGAGGGGGTCTGAAACATAGCCTCGCGTAAGCTCAGGGTATTACTGTATTAGTAGTTTCTCCTTGCAGTTTGTCATCATTCCCTGAATATTGGTGACATTTTAGTTGATTATGCTTACATCCTAAAAAGCATGAACTATTGTTTTTCAAGTGTTCTATCCGCCAATTTTGACATAGACCAAGTGAATCTTGGCGGAATCAAGTTCTTTCTCCAGAGTGTACCTTCTTCATACGTGTCAGACACTATTTTTCCATTACTTCATTCTTATGTAAATGGAAGTTCTTTACTTTATTTAAAGGCCAACCTTCCTAACCCTCTCTAGCTCTCCTCTGCCAAATGTGACCTGTCTTTGAATTAGAAAGGACCTTTTGACACAGGTTCTTGATTTTTTTAGTTTCTTTGTGATGGTCGTCCTCTTCCTTAATCTGAATTGTTTGCCCGCTTTCACAGCCCAGTTTCTTCTTTCTTCCCTTTTGATCTAGTGAAGATGTTGGCACTCATTGATGTATCTTAAGGCCCCTCCCTCCCCCCATTTTTTTTTTTCCCCCATCTGGAGATGGGTGTGCATGGAATGAGTTTGTAGAACCCAGTCCTCTGAGTTATTGGAAGTTCTCCATCCACTGTTGGATGTGCACTATCCTTTAGCAGCGTGAGGACATTTCTGTCTACAGTGCAATTACTTTTACAGTGCACAAGTTGACAGTAGGATTTTTAGAATGTATCTGCATAGAACATATTATCATTGGACACTCCCTTGGGTTATACTATTGTCTCCTCTGTCTACTTGGAGAACAACCATGTTAGACCTTACTTGAAACTCCTGGAAACCCAGGAAAGCTGCCTTCAACTCCAACTCTTTAATATGGAGTCATATGTCCTGTGCGCTCCATGCCCCCGAGGCCAGAAGCTTTTCGAGATGAGTTCCCCAACCTTCAGAAGAGGCATCCGAGAACAGGAGCAGATCCAGAGGGGGTGGATAAAGAGGAACTCCATTTTTTTAATGCTCCAAAGTCTTAGGACGACCTTGTGGCCCCAAGCTGAGTGTCTGAGAGAAAATTGGCAATAGCATAACCTTCTACGCCAGTCTCGTGTGGAGAGATACCACCAATCAGTAGGATCTTTATCTCTTCATATCTGGAGCCTATCCAGTATCTCTTTGAGCGAGAGATCTTTCTTGCTCAAATGTAAGGCTACTTCAGAGGATCTTTGTCAACCATATACTACAGGATGAGCTGTCTGCTACTGTGATTGGCATCATCAAAAGGATTTCTCTCCACTCAGAATTTATGTTCAGTAGATATTCTGGATATTTTTGCAGAACAGGAAATTATTTCTGTTTATTCTGGGGAGGGGCTACGGGGCTTGACTTGTGATAAGTTCATTTGAAGGATATGGACATCACTTTGCCCCGAGAATTCTCTATGTGGTTCAAGAGCTTTGAGCGGTCTAGTTCACCTAGGAAACTCAGACCTCCTATGTGGGACCTTACTCTGGTAATGAGTAGTCTGACTTGAGCTCCTGCAAGCCTTTGCTTCAATCATCTTACAGGAAGCTGACTTTGGAAACAGTTTTCCTTCTGACCTTGGCTTCCTTGGAAGAGTTGGAGAACTCCAATTGGTTGAGGTCAGTACCATTTAAATTTCTCCCGAATTCGTGGCTAAGACCCAGATTCCCGCAGTTCACGATGATAGTTTTGCATCCTTTTCCATTCCTTATGGAGTGGAGTTTGTTATCAGTAACCTACATGAGTTTATGCTTTGACCCATCAAAGCACTGCATTGTTATCTGAAGGACTCATCACCTAGAGCTTAGGTGTCGTAGACTTATGTTAACCCTTAAACGCCGAAGCGGTAAAAAAAAAATTTGTCTCCCGTGTGCCGGAGGTGTTTCAGAGTGAGCGCGGAAGCGGAAAAATTTTTTTTTTCAAAAAATCACAGCGCGCTTAGTTTTCAAGATTAAGAGTTCATTTTTGGCTCCTTTTTTTGTCATTGGCTGAAGTTTAGTATGCAACCATCAGAAATGAAAAAAATTATCATTATCATATATAAATAATGCGATATATGATAGCGCAAAAACGAAATTTCATATATAATTGTATTCAAATCGCGCTGTGTGCGAAACGGTTAAAGGTAACAAGTTACTTTTTTTTTCGTTGTAATTTACACTAAATTGCGATCATTTTGGTATATAACACATTGTAAAACTATAAAAGCAACACAGAAAATATCACAAAATAATGCATGAATTCGTAACACGCGGACATAAACAAATATTTTTTTCAAAATTCACCATAAATCTAAATATTGTCCTAGAGACTTCCAATTTCTTTCAAAATGAAGACAAACGATTGAATATTACTATACTGTAAGAATATTAGCTTACAATTGCAGTTTTCGACCATATCTGACGAGTTAAAGTTGACCGAATGTCGAATTTTTTTATATATATATTTTTTATATGCAATTATTTCGGAAATAAGAAAAGCTACAACCTTCAAGTATTTTTCGTTTTATTCTACATGAAATTGCGCACATTTTCATATACAAAACTATGAAATGCCTATTATGAAACGGAGCAAATATTCCGAGAATGGGACGTACGCATTTCGGAGATTTGTGGCGGAGAATCCGCGCGCGGAGGGAAGGAAAGATTTTTTTTAAAATTCACCATAAATCTAAATATTGTGCTAGAGACTTCGAATTTGTTTCAAGATGAAGATAAATGACTGAATATTACTAGACTGTAAGAGTTTTAGCTTACAATTGCGTTTTTCGACCATTTCGATAGAGTCAAAGTTGACCGAAAGTGGTTTTTTTTTCTATTTATCTCGTGATTTATATGCAAATATTTCAAAAATGAGAAAAGCTACAACCTTCAATTATTTTTTGTTGTATTCTACATGAAATTGCACACATTTTCATATATAAAACTTTATGTAACGGCTAATTTAAAATGGTGCAAACATAACCACAATCGCACGTATGATTTTTTCGGAAGAGTTACCGCGCAGACGTAAAGAAAATGTTATTTTTTTCATAAATTCACCATAAATCGAATTATTGTACTAGAAACTTCCAATTTGTTGCAAAATGAAGGTAAATGCTTGACTATTACTAGCATATAAGCGTTTTAGCTTACAATTGCGTTTTTCGACCATTTCGGTAGAGTCAAATTTGACCGAAGGTTGAAATTTTGGCAATTATCGTTATTTATATGAAAATATCTCAAAATTGATAAAAGCTACAACCATGAGTATTTTATTGTTGTATTCTACATAAAAATGCGCACATTTTCATATGTAATACTTCATGTAACGGCTAATTTACAATGGTACAAAAATTATGTCAAAGTGACGAAATAATTTCCGAGATGTGTCACAGATACTTTTTAGTGCGGCAAGAAAGAAATTCGCGCTTGCGCGCCCGCGTAACGATTGTAAACAAAACAACACCTTGATCCGTGAACTCCCAGCATCCCCCAAGGCGCATGATTCAAAAGTTTTAGGCTGGTAGGCCTATAAGTATTTTTCCGCGAATTTTAAAAAAAACTTTTGTAAGTCGACGTAAAATACGTCCATTCGGCACACGAGAGACAAAAAATGTCGACGTAAAATACGTCCAGTCGGCAGTAAAGGGTTAACACAAACCAGGTCAAGAAAGAGGTGTCCTAGAATACCCTTTCTTTGAACTACATGTGATTAGGCAGGCCTACTCCTCATCGTCAAGTTCTGTCACCAATTAGGTGCATGCAGAAGCACATGACACCAGACAATTAGTTTCCTCCCTGGCATTTTAGAAGAACTTGTCTGTTCATAGGATTTTGCATGCTGGTTCCTGAGTGTGTCAAACCAATTTTACTTTTGTCTACCTGAAGGATGTTGCCCACAGACCCTTGGACACTTTTTCTTTGGGTTCAGTGGTGGCTGTTCAACAAGTGTAACTCATCCAGTGCCCCTGGCAGGACAGTTTGTATCTTACTCAAGATTATTGTGTGGTTTTGGGAATGAGTGAGGTGACTGGTCTCTTTTCTCTCCCTTTTCTCCTTTCTTCATAACTACGGGTGGTTTGAAGACTGGAACTGGCTTGATGCAGGCGCGCGTTGCAGTCATACTTACACCACTTTTTATGTTCCATACAACATAGAAATCTACTTCTCAGTAGTTGTAACTCCTCTCCAGCAAGTGGGGATTGGTGACAAACCCGTTTTTTGTGGCTAACATGGTTAGTTGCTTGAACAGATATAGTTCTTTTTTACTTCTGTGTATGTAATGAATCTGGACATTGTATTGAAACCCAGTGGACTGAATGTAAGATATCCATGTATCTAACATCCCAAAGGCTTAGGTCCTCTTCTTTAGAATTTCATTTCTATGAATTATCATGTGTGCTGAACCTCCAGTCAGTTCAGGGTTCTCATTCCTCCCTCCAAGTGTGAGTCTGTCTTACTGTTAAGACTGAAGATTTGTTCCATGTACTATAAACAAATGACAAATTTTTAATTAATTTGTATTTTTCATCAAAGCTAACAAACCTGAGGTCTTAAGATTGACTACCCATTTCTACCCACCCCTCATGTTTCATCCTGGGTTGGAAGAAAGACTGATGTGCCACAGGATTAAATCGCATTCTCTGACGTACTTCCACCTCAACTATGTAATGGATGCCAGATGCTACAGATTCCTTGCGTTTACAATTTGTCATTGTTTTAAACTGGTTTCCACCAGAAGATTTATCTTACTGTTAAGACCTCAGGTTTGTTAGCTAACTAGTGTTGACCCCAAGAAATTGATGCTTGCTTGTCACAACAATCCAGCAAGCTCTTTGATGGCATTTAGTAGCTGCATTGCCAAGTGCATGTCTTCCTGTGTCATATATACCCTTTGTCCCAATTGTACTGCCCCTTAGCTTGTCTTTTCTCCTCATTCTCTGGTTTCTTTGTCTCCATTACAATTGGTTCATCATGCATAACCTTTCAAAGGAAGCTATTGGAGTGCCCTAGTTTTCTGTCCTTGTTTTGACCTTTAACCTTCATTGTTATTTGGTAAAGTTTGACCTAACCCCTTTAATGCAGTAGGTGATGTCGGCCCACATAATTGTTGGTCCCCATAGTGGCATATTGCCGTCACATAGTTTACCACAGGCATTATACTTGAGGTTCTTTGCAGTGTCCCTACATCCCTTAGCGGTACCCTTTTATTCTGTTTACTGTACCTCCATTCTTATTATTTCTTCAATCTTATTTTCCACCCTCGCTTAACCATTGTTTTATATTTTTCAGTTTCCTTCTCAGCATTTAATGGCCTCATAAGTCCCATTGCTTGGCCTCTGGCCTAAATTTTGTATCCCATTCCATTCCACAATACCTGCTAAAGAACTCCAGTGGATTCCAACCAGTACTTTGCATGTGATGTTCGTAACAATTTGCATGGTGTCAGAGGCCCGGATATCTCTTTTGTTGGAATACTGAGGGAAGTCATTTGGTATGGGAAACTAAATCACTGGGACTTCAAATACTGAGCGAAGTCATTTGGTATGGGAAACTGAATCACCAGGACTTCAAATACTGAGCGAAGTCATTTGGTATGGGAAACTGAGTCACCGGGACTCAAGTACTGAGCGAAGTCATTTGGTATGGGAAACTGAATCACTGGGACTCAAGTACTGAGCGAAGTCATTTGGTATGGGAAACTGAGTCACCGGGACTTCAAATATTGACCGAAGTCATTTGGTATGGGAAACTGAATCACCGGGACTTCAAATATTGACCGAAGTCCTTTGGTATGGGAAACTGAATCACCAGGACTTCAAATACTGAGCGAAGTCATTTGGTATGGGAAACTGAATCACCGGGACGGGCAAATTATTTGACGAAGCATTGGGTATGGGAAACGAATCACCGGGACTGGTAAATATTACTTGAGCAGTCATTGGTATGGGAAATGAATCAAACCCGGGTATTTCAATACTGAGCAAAGTCATTTGGTATGGGAAACTGAATCACCGGGACTTCAAATATTGAGCAAAGTCATTTGGTATGGGAAACTGAATCACCGGGACTTCAAATATTGAGCAAAGTCATTTGGTATGGGAAACTGAAATACACCCGGGACTTTCAAACAAATATTGAGCAAAAGTCATTTGGTATGGAAACTGAATCACCGGACTTCAAATATTGAGCAAAAGTCATTTGGTATGGGAACTGAAATCACCGGGACTAAAAATAAAATTGACCGAATCATTTGGTTATGGGAAAACTGAATCACCAGGACCTTCAAATAATTGACCGAAGTATTTGGTTGGGAAACTGAAAATCACCAGGACTTAAAATACTACCGAGCAAAGTCTTTGGTATGGGAAACTGAATCACCGGGACTTCAAATATTGACCGAAGGTCTTTGGTATTGAAAACTCGAATCCACCGGGACCTTCCAAATATGACCGGGAATTAAAGTCATTTGGTATGGGAAACTGAATCACCAGGACTTTAATACTACTGAGCAAAGTCATTTGGTATGGGAAACTGAATCACCAGGACTTCAAATACTGAGCGAAGTCATTTGGTATGGGAAACTGAATCACGGGGACTTCAAATATTGACCGAAGTCATTTGGTATGGGAAACTGAATCACCGGGACTTCAAATATTGACCGAAGTCATTTGGTATGGGAAACTGAATCGCCGGGACTTCAAATATTGAGCAAAGTCATTTGGTATGGGAAACTGAATCACCAGGACTTTAAATACTACTGAGCAAAGTCATTTGGTATGGGAAACTGAATCACCAGGACTTCAAATATTGAGCGAAGTCATTTGTTATGGGAAACTGAATCACCAGGACTTCAAATATTGAGCGAAGTCATTTGGTATGGGAAACTGAATCACCGGGACTGAAATTCTGATATACAGCCAGTCTTTTTAGGCCCCTTTTCCATTGTAGCTCTTTCCCAAGTCTGTGCCAGGTTTTGGCCCAACACTTCTCCACCATGGCCGTCTGATTTAAGAAGGATAAAAACATTTCTTTGCTTCTCAGTGACAGAGTTCTTAAGCTGCTTTTTATTTTGATATTTGTGCAGTTCATTTATTCATCCAGAGTGGTTCATTGCAGAGATGTCTACAGAGACCAGCAGCATGGGTGAGGTGCTCTTGTTAAGCCTGTCTGCAAAATGTAACTGTCTCTGTTCTGTTTACTGCAGTCAGGCTCAGTGTCTTGGACTGTTTTAGCCATTCCTGTCCTAAAAGGTCTTGGCGTCTACAGACCCTTCACTTTTCCTGGTCAGGTGGTGTTAAGAAGCCTGGAAGTCTCGGATCTCCCCAAGGCTCAGTTGATTGTCATCACCCCACATATTTTGGATGCGGCTGGGATAGTTTCCAACTCTTCTTATCATTCCCTGGTCTGATTTCTTCTTGCACTGGAGTATCATTTAGAACTATACTTTTTGTGTCAGTTTTATAATCAGTGGTCATTATCTTTTCAAGTGCCATTTTTATTCAGACATAGCCTTAGCAGTGGTGGTTCTCTATAGGTCATAACAGCGGCTGTTGCAGGGATAGCATGTCTTCACCCTTTGATTGATAAGGTTTGTGGTTTGTTATGATGTACGAGGTCTTTGTTTGTCCTGTCCTTGTTTCCCATAATAATAACTGAATTCTCCTGTTGGTGCTTAGTTCGCTTTTGCTATTCTCTTGTAATTAGTCTTTGCTCTGCCTTTTCCTCAGTCTTCCTTCAGAAAGAACAAGGCCTTTTAATTCTTTTGCATAGTGGGCATGGACTTTAGAGGTGGGGGCATGCGTCATGGGATTTTCTTCTTAAATATTTTCAGATTAATTTACCTTACTCTGTTTCACACAGAATAAGGCTAATTAATGATTAGTGGTTTTGTTTGCAAACCAATTTTATTGTAAAAACCTGATTTTATTCGTAATTGTGTGCCATTGTCACTGTAGTGATCAATTTAATGTTTTATTTACAGAGACAAGAACAGCAGTAGTAACATGAAGATAGACACCTTATCATTTGTACATTGCCTATTAGTTCACCACAGTGGTGAAGTTTTTCATCCACATATTGGTGAAATTCTTCCACCGGTCGTCACTTGTGTTGCAGATCCATTTTATAAGATAACTGCTGAAGCCCTTCTTGTGTTGCAACAGATCGTTAAGGTCATTAGACCGCTAGGTAAGTATGAGGCTGTTGGCTTGAATTGACATTTCTTTTATCTGAATGTTATATAATTTAGATTAATTACAAGTTGACAAGTATGCAGCTTGTCTTGTTTGCAAAATCTTTCAGGTCCATAAATCATAATAGTGCTCATTGAAAATTTAATGTTTGTTTGAAATATTTAGATATATTATTTTAATAATTTGCATCCACTTGCATAATTCATGGTATTCTGTGGTTCATGAATCAGTTCATAGAAATTAGGCATGGTTTCATTGTCTTATTATTTGCATTTTTTAAGATTCATGATTGTTAGCTGAAAATGTTTTATTATCAAACAGTACTTTAAGTAAATTTAAAATTGGAGGATGGTAAAGTTATAGAAGGACTCCACTCTGGAGTCTTCTGCTTCTTCTGCCTTCCAGACTATATCATAGCTGGACTTTGATCTACTGTGGTGGCCATAGAAAATGCCTTTAAAGATGCTTAAAACTGCCTATATTGTTAACTCAAACTTGAGAAAAACCCACTAAAAATGCTTATGCCTGGTTTTTTTAAGTCTTATCACAAAAAGTGTATTTAATCATGAATTTGATGTGAAAATTAATTGTGGATATTTCTCATAGAAAAATTCTGCAAATAATGGTAGATAAAGTCCAGAAAATCCATGAATGTGTGAGTCTGCTTATCCAGGGTCTGCGACTAGGGAGGTCGAATGTATACTACAGTCAACCCCCCCATATTTGCATTCTCGAGATTCGTGGACTCTCCTTTCCACATATTTTTCATTGGACCATATCTACCCATTATTCATGGTTTTTTCCGACAATAAATATTTACTAATTATTGTATTTTAATGTTATTTTCATGGACTAAATAAAAAAAATTTTATGTAAAAATTATATACTAATTTTCAAATATTGATATTGATTAATACTGTATGAGTAAGTTAAATACGATTAAGTATCAACTAATAAAAATAATTTTCTCTCTCTCTCTCTCTCTCTCTCTCTCTCTCTCTCTCTCTCTCTCTCTCTCTCTCTCTCTCTCTCTCTCTCTCTCTCTCTCTCATATTGGCTGTATAAATGTTTAAGATGCAGTAATAGTATAGTAATTTAAGGTATACATTTGGTATTTAAACTTTCAAGATAGACAGTTATAGGCATTTTTAGTGTGGGTTCTAAGTAATGGGGAGGGGAGGGGGGGATCTGGTACACATCCCTTACGAATACAGGAGGACCACTGTATATATCTTAACAAGAGTTGACTGTAATTTATTATTCCACTGTACTGAGAAAGCAAGAGTATGTATGTATATCTGACAGAAAAATATACTTATTATGATATACAGCTTAGAAAAAAATTCTTGAGTTGGAGGGGTGTGGGACAACTTTCAGGATTGATGTCACTTCCCTAAAGGATGGTGTTAGAGTTTATTTATGTCAAGATTGTAATTTTATACTGTATACTTAACTGAAATTATTGAGGTGAAGCTAACTGAAAATATTTTTTTATGAAATTAAAGTTTTATTACTTGAAAGGACCTTATTTGAAGTTTGACCTGACTGATTATGGTCTGGCAACACTGTTTTTATATTGGAATTCAGTTTTAATTTCTAACCAGAACGATAATCTTGAAAGTCTTGAAAGTATAGTAAAATAGGCATTTTGATACCCAGTAAAAATATATCTACTGTAGGTGTGGTTTGTTATGGCTAAAAAAAGCTAAGTACTAAGTCAGTATGATTTGAAGTTTCTTTTTTATATATTCAGTAATTTATTTCTTTCAGATGTGGCTTCCTCGTTTGACTTTACACCATACACTGGGGACTTGTATCATTGCACTTTGGCAAGATTAAGAGCAGCTGATTTGGATCAAGAAGTAAAAGAAAGGGCTATTGCTTGTATGGGTCAAATTATTTCTCACCTAGGTGATCACTTGCAGGTGAGATTAATATGGTTTTTATTGCTTTGAGAAATGAAAGGATTTTCTTATTGTGAGTGTGTGTGTGTGTGTATTAGATATCTAGTGCTGTAACTATTTGATAAAGTCATAATTCCATTTACTTTTTTTTCTACAGGGAGAACTAGGAACTTGTCTACCAATATTCTTGGATAGACTTCGAAATGAAATAACAAGACTGACTACTGTCAAAGCACTCACAAAGGTAGCTGCTTCACCACTAAGAATTGATTTGCGTCCCATATTAGCCGATGCTCTACCCATCTTATCCTCCTTTTTGCGGAAGAACCAGAGGGCACTAAAGTTGGCTACTCTTACTTTACTAGATAACCTTGTTACCAATTATTCTACAGCCTTGACTCCTCAGATGTTGGATAAGGTATGTATGTTATTTTTCTAATTGTGAGGCAAAAGCTACCTTATGCTGTTAGTTTTAAGGTAGACTTTTTATAGCTTCACAAATTGATAGTTAGGATAGCAAACATGAGAATTTTGTAGTGTGGTTGTAAGAAGTCATCATTCTTAAAATCATTAAACACTAGATTTCAACAATAAGATAAATAAATAAATATATAGGATATTGTCTGTATGTTTATATTTTTTCCAGGTACTTGTAGAACTTCCACCCCTTATCAATGAATCTGACCTTCACATTGCCCAGTTGTGCCTCATGTTGCTCACCTCCACTGCTAAGTTGCATAAGTCATCCTTGGCAAATTTCCTTCAGTTGATAATGCCAGATGTTATGGCACTTGTCAGATCTCCCCTGTTGCAAGGTAGGTTGTTTAGGCTGCATGCCTCTGGGATTTTGCTTTTAGCATTTCAAGTTTCTGTGTAGACTTGAGTTCATTTAATTAATATCTGACAATGACAGGAACTGGAATTTTTCAATTGAAAAATTATTAAGAAGACTGATCAAATAAATTATTAAGTTTTGGGAAAGTAGATTATAGAAATGGTTTTTGGAATAAGAGATATGTGAAAATTTTTAATAGTTTGATTCTTAGCCAATTGGTAGGGGGTTGACTTGTTTAATATTTAATTTTTACTTAGAGAAAATTTGTTTCATGTTGTAGGTGTGCATTCAAGGTTTAAGGTTTTTTTTCTCTCTCTCTCCAAAGGTGGGGCTCTGAAAGCAATGCAAGACCTGTTTGAGGCAGTGGTTCGTGCTGGATTACCAGGTTTGGAATACCAAGATATTCTGAACCATCTTCTTGCCCCATTGGTGTCACCACAGTCTGCCAACATTCATAAACAGGTAAGATCATACTAGATTTTGGACTTTCGTAATGTGACTGTAACATAGTAGGTTAGTATTTTTATAATTGGTTAAGAAAGGTGTTATCGCAGCAAGATGCAGTGAAAATTTTGTATTAGATATTCTTGATAATTCATACTACATAAAGTTATAGAGTCTAACAGCAGGAATTCACAACTCTTACATCATGGTTATGTTCACCGATCATGCATTTAGGGAAAAACGAACACAGCCAGAAAATTGTCAAAAATCCTAAGAAAACCTTACTTTTAATGCTTTGGCTGTATTAAAAACTATGTAATCTGCATTTTTATTGCATTTTTCATTAAAAAAACTTAAAATATTGATTATTTTTCATTTTTGGAGTCATATTTCTTCCGCCAGATTGGTGTTGTAAGTGCTGTAACCATGGAACATGCGCCGTAAACCTGAAAATAATTTCTGATAAAAATAATTGAAGTGTCATAACCTTGGAACATTGTAAGCCAAACCCATCCATAAGCTGGGGCTGCCTATACTGATTATATTTTATATTTTTATAGAGGAAAAAGCCTTTAAAAGTGAACATCTAATAATACACTGCTATATTTTGTACTGAAAGGGTTCAGTATTGATTTCTAGTTTTAATCTGGATTATATTCAGATTAAAAATTTAAAAAAAATAAAATATTGACCTTGTTTCAAGCTTACTCAGACTTCTTTCCGCAAGTCTGTGATTGTTGAAGGACCAGGTTACTTAAAAGTTGTGGACCATTGGTCTTTTCAAGGGGGAAATTGATAGCAGTGGTAGATTTCAGATATTAGAGGTATAACTTGAGAAGGAGATAATCGGTTTGGTTTTCAGTGGAGGGTTCATAAATTTTATCGAATACAAGTATGAAACATAAGCCAAGCAGATTTGCTTAAATGATGGTCTTACAGCAGTAGGTTGGTATTTTCTTTATTTCAGATCAGTAAATAATTTGTTTTCCCTTTTTAGGCTTACCATTCGATGGCAAAATGTGTGGCGGCTCTTACCCTCACACACCCAACTGAAGCTGTAGGGGTCGTCAACAGGTTCCTTATGGACGTAACGAATCCAAGATCACCAACTGTTCAGTCATTTTCACTTCTTGCTATTGGTGAAATTGGCAAGCATATGTAAGTTGGTTGGATGTCAAATTTTTTAAAGTTGATTGATTAGGTCAATGTTAAACCTGTGTAATGTAGACATTAACATATATTTTCCATTGTTATTAATGTAGCTACCTTTCATTTTACATTTTGTTTCATCTTGTAACAAACATTATACAGTAGTATTTAAAAAATTCCATAAAGTTTCCTTTCATTGTTAATTTTGCAAGATCTGATTACATTAGTATTCATTTAGCCTTATCACTTTGTAAGTACCAATGAGGCAAAATTTTGAATCGGTAAATGATGTTTAATTTTTAAAAGGATTAGATAAAAAAGAGTGTTTTCCTTATTAGTATGTTTTTGTTAATCACAATTTTTTTTCTTTTGCAGAGATCTTAGCAGTATCCCACAATTGAAAGATGCTGTGGTGGCATCATTTAGCTCACCATCAGAAGAAGTGAAATCTGCAGCTTCTTATGCTCTGGGTCATCTTAGTTGTGGTAATCTCCAGGAATACCTTCCATTTGTTCTGTCAGAAATTGAGTCCAACCCAAAGAGACAATATCTTCTCTTACACTCTTTAAAAGAGGTATGTCATTTTTAACTGTGAATTATGTTGTAAAAGGAATTATTTTTGCCTTAATTTAGTATATTGGTACAAATTCACTTAAAATCTGTTTTTTAATACAGAAAATGTACAGTGAAGTATGTAAACTTTTTTCTTACACATAAAGAGTATTTTTTGGCAATAGCTGAATTTGGTTATTTGAATCTTTTTTTACAAATTAATTGAGGTGTGAAGAGTGAATGGAGTTGCTAGGGTTACCCCATGTGGCTGAATTTTTGTTTTTTGATTGTTGTCAAGTTTAGCTGTTGCTGTTGCTGGTATCTATAGTTTAATCTTGTTAACAAGGTAGTTCAGGTATGAACAGTGAGATGGAATGGTAGGAGCTACCACTCGAACTTGGCAAAAGTCATTCTTATCTTTGACTTCCGTCAAGTCATAAAAAAATTTTTGCAGTGCTATGGTCATGGAGCTCACCTTTGGTTGTGAAGCTTTATTATTATATCCTTTTTGTGTAGTTCTGTATATTAGGGACACTACAGTGAGATTTGGTTACTTCTTTTGTTTTTTTTACCATACTAAGCTTTTTAACTTTATAAAAGTTCTACTCATGCGAAGACTTCAGTTTGTATTTTGGCAGATTACAGTTATGGATAATTGTTTTTGTTGTAATGAGATATTCAATATCTATCTTACCTAAGTATAAATATTTCAGGTTTTTATATCAAAGAAACCATTTTCCATGGTTGGGAGTTGGGAGTATTTTAAGAATTCTCAAGTAGGGGAGCACTTATGGCTGTCTTCATTTTGTTGATGTTGGCAGACGAACATTCTTTCTCTCCCTATGCCTGAGAGATGAGAGGAATCTGGGCTTACCAGCAGAACCTGTTCTCACTTTGTCCTCATATTGTGCATTGGGGTATGGTGAGCAGCAGAGACTACCAACGTGCTTTTCACACATGAAGGTGGGGACAGCAATTGTATGTTCACTATCTCTTTCCAATCCTGGTTTGTTCTTGCCCATCAATGTGCATATTATTTTTGATCCATTCAAATGCCTGGAAGTTTCTAGAAAAACCATGGTCAACCGTAGGTGGCCCAGAGAAATCTTTCTGATCTTTAGCTTTGGCCAAAAACCCATCCCCTGCAGATCTTGTACTGCCAGGGTCATGCTTCTGCTATGAACCCTTTTGTTACAGCTGCTGCCGACCTGGTGGTCATCACTACGATACATTGAAAGCCAAATGAGACGAAGAACAATAGAAGCGTAACCTTGATTGTCTTCTCTCAACCTTGGGTATATCTTCAGTACTTCACTACCTACTTCTTCAGTTTCTTCCTTCTCTAGAGATGCTTGGATAAGAAGTTTTCTGTTGCTTCTGGCTGTTGCCATACTGGAATAAGTTGTTGAAGCAACTTTTCTGTATGGAACCAGCTTAATAAGGAAACTTACAAACTAAAGACATTTTCACGAAGATTATTGGAGTTTTCTGCAAAAGGCGTCAATTTTCCTTTGAATTATGCTGTCTTTGAGGAAGGGAGCCAGTAGAGATTCTCTTTTTGTCAGAGCCCCTTCAAGTTCAAGTATAGGTCTTCATGTGATAGTGTCAGTTTGCCTATAAAGATTATAGTTTTAGTCAGAAATAGATTAGAAACAAACCATTGGTCCTCCTTGTAAGGGGAATTCCTCCACTTACATGCACCTGACTTTCTTTGAGCCTTGAGTCCTACATGGAAACTTGAGTTACATTTCATTTTACATCTCTTGAGCCCCCTCACTTCTTGCAGAGCTCTGATGCTAGTTATCTTTAGTTTAGTTATTGCTCTGTGGGTACCCACCAAGGTCCTTGCTCCAGTGGTTGGATGTTCACACATAAGATATCAGTACCAGAATGGTATGGATGACTGGTATAATACAGTGATTTTGAGGTTGTGGCAACTTATTCTACAAGACTGAAGCATCAATGTAGCCCAGAGATTATCATTTGTTACAACTTGAGCTCTTGCTTTATGTGTTTAAGGGTGATTTTATGAACTGCCTCATTAACCGTATGATTTGTCTTTAAGTTAGCGCCCTTGGTCCGTATATGTTTTGGGTATTTTCATCATGGAATTAATCTCGCTACCATTTTCTCTCAATGGCACACTGACAGATTTGTATTATCAGTGCCTCTCGACAGTGATAATAGACTTTGAGTAGGCCTTCAGTATTGCCAAGGCACCTGGAGTCATGATGTAAGATTTCTTTAGCTCTCCGACACCCAAGATTCTTCAACTTTTGGATGCCAGAATCCAGGATGGTGACACTTGTAACTTGGGTTTGTTCCATCTGATAGGGAGGTTACATTAATTTTCCAGAGTTGAGATGTTGTGGTTAGATTTTTGTACATGGAACTTACCCAGCAGATATATACTTAGCTATAGACTCCGTCGTCCCCGACAGAAATTCGAATTTCGCGGCACACGCTGCAGGTAGGTCAGGTGATCTACCGCCCCTGCCGCTGGGTGGCAGGAATAGGAACGATTACCGTTCTAGAACCAGATTTTCTCTGTCGCGGTAGTGTCAACATACGTTGTTGCTACCTCCTGACTTGATTTTCGTTTTGTTCATGCCACTTACCTGACAGATATATATATAGCTGTATTTTCTGAAGTCCGACAGAATTTCAAAACTCACGGCACACGCAGTGGGCGGCCAGGTGGTAGTACCCATTCCCGCTGCTGGGAGGCGGATATCAGGAACCATTCCCATTTTCTATTCATATTTTTTTTCTGTCGCCGGTCGGTAAACAACTGTTTACAGACCTCTGCTCTATGTGTTTCGGCCTGACCACGGCTCCAATGGTGTTCACTGTAGTCATGAAGAACGTGGCGAGGTGGCTACACTCTTCGGGGATAAGAGTTTCCCTATACCTCGACGACTGGCTGATCAGAGCGTCGTCGAGAGAGAAGTGTCTGAAGGACTTGCAGTTCACTTTAGCCCTAGCAAAGTCCCTGGGACTTCTGGTCAACCTCGAAAAGTCGCATCTGACCCCAACACAGTCCATCGTGTATCTGGGGATTCAGATGGATTCAGTGGGTTTTCGAGCGTTTCCGTCCCAGGAACGTCAGCGGCTAGGCTTAGAAAAGATCTCGGCCTTCCTAGGGAAAGAGACTTGCTCGGCGAGGGAATGGATGAGTCTGCTGGGAACCATTTCCTCGCTAGAAAGGTTTGTTTCCTTGGGAAGACTGCACCTCAGGCCTCTCCAATTTTTCCTTGCGGACGAGTGGAAGGCCAAGGACGATCTCAATGCAATATTGAGAATATCGCTTCCGATAAAGAACCATCTAAGATGGTGGTTGGACCCTCAGAAGCTTCAGGAAGGTGTGTCCCTAAGTCTTCTGAGCCCCGACCTAGTGTTGTTCTCCGACGCTTCCATCACGGGCTGGGGAGCAACACTAGGAGGGAAGGAAGTGTCAGGCTCCTGGAGAGGGGAACAGGTAGCCTGGCATATAAATGTCAAAGAACTGGCAGCAATATTTCTGTCCCTGCAGTTCTTCGAAAGGAGTTTGAAGAACAAGATTGTTCAGGTAAACTCGGACAATACCACAGCACTCGCTTATCTAAAAAATCAGGGAGGAACACACTCCAGAACTTTGTTTTCCCTGGCGAGAGAGATTCTGCTGTGGGCAAAGAGAAGAAATGTGACAATCCTGACGAGGTTCATTGCAGGAGTGCAAAACGTCAGGGCAGATCTTCTCAGTCGTCGGGAACAAATCCTACCGACGGAATGGACCTTGAACGAAGACGTGTGTCGAGACCTTTGGACGTTGTGGGGACGTCCGCTGGTCGACTTATTCGCGACGTCAAGGACCAAGAGACTTCCTCTTTATTGCTCCCCGGTCCTGGATCCAGAAGCGATCGCAGTAGATGCGTTGCTTTGGAATTGGACGGGTCTAGACCTGTACGCCTTCCCACCATTCAAGATTTTGGGGGAAGTCATGAGGAAGTTTGCGGCCTCAGAAGGGACGAGGTTGACCCTGATCGCTCCGATGTGGCCAGCGAGAGAATGGTTCACAGAGGTCATGTCTTTCCTTGTAGACTTTCCAAGGACATTGCCCTGGAGGAAAGATCTACTCAAACAGCCTCACTTCGAAAGGTTTCACCAAAACCTCTCCGCTCTGGGTCTGACTGCGTTCAGACTATCGAAAAGTTGGCCAGAGCGAGAGGTTTTTCGAAAGCAGCTGCGAGAGCAATCGCACATGCAAGACGTGCTTCCACAAGAGCTGTTTACCAATCGAAGTGGGCTTCCTTCAGGGCATGGTGTAAAAAGGAGGGAGTTTCCTCTTCCTCGACCTCTGTGAACCAGATAGCTGATTTTCTGCTCTTTCTCAGGAATGTGCAGAAATTAGCGGTTCCTACCATCAAGGGATACAAAAGCATGTTGTCAGCGGTTTTTAGGCACAGAGGCCTTGACCTTTCTGACAACAAGGACATTCATGACCTTTTAAAATCTTTCGAGACTTCGAAGATTCCTCAAATGAGACCTCCGTCATGGAACCTTGACGTGGTTCTTAAATTCCTTATGTCAAGTCCTTTCGAACCGCTTCAGGCAGCGTCTCTTCGAAACTTGACAAGGAAGGCTCTTTTCCTAACTTCTCTTGCGACGGCTAAGAGAGTTAGTGAAATTCAAGCGTTTAGTAATTTAATGGGATTCAAAGGAGACAATGCTGTCTGCTCGTTGAACCCAACTTTCTTGGCGAAGAATGAAAATCCTTCGAACCCTTGGCCGAAAACTTTCGAGATCAAGGGTATGTCAAGTCTGGTGGGCCAAGAACCAGAGAGAGTCCTGTGCCCGGTCAGGGCTCTCAAGTTCTATGTACATAGAACAAAAGAGGTAAGAGGTCCCTCAGGTAATCTCTGGTGCTCCGTGAAGAGACCAGAGTTACCTTTATCGAAGAATGCTGTTGCTTTCTTTCTTAGGGACGTCATTAAGGAGGCTCATTCATCTTTCCAGAAGACTGATTTGAGCCTCTTACGAGTGAAAGCGCACGAAGTTCGAGCTGTCGCTACCTCTCTTGCCTTCCAAAAGAACATGTCAATCAAGGACATTCTTGATTGCACCTTTTGGAGGAGTAACTCCGTCTTCGCCTCACATTACCTAAGGGATGTGAGAACGATTTACGACGATTGTAATTCACTGGGCCATACGTTTCTGCGGACACAGTCTTGGGTCCGGAAGTAGCTCTGTCCCTATCCCTTAGTTAGGATTAGGTTAGTTTGGTTGTTGTGTTTTTAGGTTGTGGTGAGTCTTATGTGAAGATCTCCCATCCTTTAGTTAGTTTTAAGGGGTTTTTGTGAATAGTTGGTCAGGTGGTGGTCAGTTGCTTCGTTGCCCTCATATGTATGGCCTCGATGGTCTTGTCACGTTGAGGTCTCGTACCCGTTGACAGATCATCCAGAGCGCACCAGCACTACAGGTCTCCACCTGGCTGGCAACTCTGATTAAAGCAAAAGCAGCCTTAAGTGACAGTAATCACATAGTCTACTTTGCAAACAGGTGAGGAACCAAGATGTATATCATCTACTTAATTTAAGTTTCCTAAAAAATCCTATTCTGTCTCTTCCCACCATCCGAAGGTGGGATTCAGCTATATATATATCTGTCAGGTAAGTGGCATGAACAAAATGTTATTGTTATTATACAATTAAGTTTGTTCATACTTACCTGGCAGATATATATATAATTAAATTGCCCGCCCTCCTCCCCTCAGGAGACAGTGGCATTAATAAATATGAATAGAAAATGGGAATGGTTCCTGATATCCGCCTCCCAGCGGCGGGAATGGGTACTACCACCTGGCCGCCCACTGCGTGTGCCGCGAGTTTTGAAATTCTGTCGGACTTCAGAAAATACAGCTATATATATATCTGCCAGGTAAGTATGAACAAACTTAATTGTATAATAACAATAACATTTTTTCATCGCCATCGACCTTCTGGGCTGTCTTTTGCAGGGAAGTACTGGGTCTTTGGTTTGGCATACGCTTTTATTAACTTTTTAATGAATTTGGCTTCGAAATTTCGAAGAATATATTACGTGAAACTACCGAATTTTTCGGTAGACACTTATATTTTGCAATAAGGGAAATATTGATATTTTTTTTTCACTAATACGTGTATAAGTGTTAGAACTTGATGAAGGAAATATAAGATCTAACTTCCTACTTTAGGAAGTCAGAAAGCATATAACTAGATACGCTTCCTTTAGAAGCTTTAAGAGCTCTCGTACTAACGAGCAGTTAGAGTATTGACAATTCTAGTAGTTGTTGCATCCTCATCACCTTCTTACTCCACAGAATCTACAAATTCATATGTGCAAATTTGAAGATAAATGGATGGAGCTCAAAAGGCGAGCTCTAAAAAGGTAAGAAGTGAATATAGTGTTCCCAGTGCAGTGGAGGGTGCGTCTGATCGGCTCCGTAGCGCTTCCAGGCCTAGACCTCTTCCAAACTCCCAGACCCAGTGGAGGAGGAAAGTCGACAGCCGCAGGAAGGTTAGGGAGAACCCCCACCGGTCAGGCGTCCCCTCGGCAGGTTCTGTAGAACGTCCCAGACTGCCAAGGATAGCCATTGATAAGGCATCCTTAAAAAAGTGCGTCTCTTCATCTTACATCTGAAAAGACGAAGAATGTATGTTTGGAGCGATGATCTAGCGCGTTCTCTGAAACTAAGAGAACACTGAGCAAGAGCCAGCCGCTGCCAGGAAGCCGCGTTCCAGCAAGCTAGCGTGAGCTACGTTCCTATAGCCAGCAGCGAGGCGCGTTCCAGCTAACAGACTAGCGCGAGCCGCGTTCCTACAACCAAACGCGAGCCGCGTTCTAGAAAATTTTTCTTGGCGCAAGGCGCCTTCAAAGAGACGAAGCGCCAGCCTGGCGCAAATTGCGCCAGAAAAACAGACGGCTAGAGCAAGGAGCCTTACAGTAGAGTGGCAATCAGAACGATCCTTCCATTGAACGTTTCCGGGCAAGAGGCTCTTTCTAAAAGGGGTCTAGTAGGCGCTCGGAACTGTCAGGGCGCACGGGACCTTCCACGCAAGCGGAACGTTCCAGGAGCGAGTCTCCTTTCTAGCGTGCGGAACATTCCAGGCGCTAGGTGCAAGGATCCAGGCACCAGAATATCCTTTCTCTATCTGCCTCGGCAGGGAAAGGTAGTAGAGTATCTGCTGTATGAGAATACGATACGGCAAATCATAAGCACATACCGTAGTTACTTCTTTGCTGAGCAACTCAGTTACCAGTATCCTTCCAGGAATTTCCTAGGAAGGACTACGCTTAAAGGGATTGTTAAGACAACACCTACTTAGCTTCTAGATTTATCGAAGTCTTGTTTCGCTTAGATATGCATTATAAGAACTTCCTGAAGTTCGATAATAATTTTATAAGATTCCTTTATTAAATGGAGTAGCTGGCAACTCTGGAAGAGTAAGGCCAGTCGGCTAACGAGACTGCTATCGCTTAGACACCAACGCAGTATCATGTAGGTGTCGGTCATGAGTGGTCGGTAACATGTCTCTCTCCTGCGGGATGGAATGAATAACCGTGTCTCTCCCCTACAATCGTGGTTTTAGCCTCGGATTGAGGGGATAGTTAAGCAAACATAAATAAAATATTGTCTGCCTTTTGCTAAGAAGCTTTCAATAAGAAAGATATTACAACATTTCAATGCTGTTTACCGTAGGTAACATTTTTAAAGGATTCTAACGCAGCGGAACTCTATATTGTATAATGCTCTCATGCTTACGAAAGCATGGCACGAAAGCATGGCTTATTAGAGTACATGCTTAGTGAGAAGATGAATGTAGTAGAGAATTCATTTTAAGACTACGGTATGGTCAAGTCTTATGCACATACCGAGGTTAACTACAGAATTCCTAGTATCCTTACAAAGGTTTCCTAGATTAATGCTGTTTACCACAATGTGACAGTATTATAAAGGATTCTAATACGGCAGCGCGCGATATATATAATTCTCTCATCCTTTCGAGAAACGCACACAACCTTTTTAAATTCGGATATTGCTCAAGAGAAGTTGGGTGAGTCGGATGGGAAACATTCTCTTAGTGGCAGAAGTTGTTTCCCTGAATGGACTATACTACGTATATAAAAGTTTTTTCCCACTAAGAACGGAATTAACATGTGAAGGATGTCGGGTACCATAAAGGCATAGATGTTATGGCACATAACCTAAAAAGAACTAGAAGGAAGCGCCAGCCTGGCGCAAATTGCGCCAGAAGCGCCTGCCGCGCCAGAAGCACCATCCAAGATATTTTCTCGTTTTAGCGAGTTATTAACCTAAGAGTCCAGTAGCCTCTCGGACAGCAGGCTCGGTAACGGCAAGATTCGTTCCTGATTTCGTTACCCATTTAATCGAAAAGGGGTCGCTTACAAGGAATGATGAAATGATTTATTTTAATCACTTAGGCCAATTCCACGACACTCTCATATCTCAAAGAGCATCGAGAATCTTTTTTTTTTTTTCGCCCCTGTTCGCGTTAACAAAAGAGAACCTATTTGGGAACAGACACGGAACGTAACGATCCTTAAGAGGTTCGATGCAAGATTTTGCATGTCCGTGAGAACCTTCTCGATCGAAGATAATAACTGTTAACGTATGTCTAACATTTATTGAAAAGAGTTGTGAGAACCTGCGGAAAGTCTTCTTCATAGATCTCTTTGTAAGGTAGAAGACGAACAGGCTTCCTTTAGACTGCTTCTTTTTCCTCGAACCAAGAGAGGTAGCAATATAAGACATCTTTAAATTTAAAGAAGGGGAATAAACTTTAGCCTTTTTTCCCCTAGTTATAAATTCTTAACAGATATTAAGATAACTGGGCGTCAAAGGAAGAGAGGATGTATGCCTCATTTTGGCCTTAGAGAGGTTGGATTCACAGAAGTCACGTTCTTCTCACAGCATGTTTCGTAAGGCTTTTCCAAGAGTATCTGGATATTCTATCAGAATCTATTATAAATAGACCTATAAAACCTCTCCACTCTGAGTCTGTCCGCGTGCAGACTGACCAGAAGTGGACATGAATGAGAGGTTTTTTCAAGGTAAATGACAATAGTCATGGCTAAGACATAGAATTGCTGCAGATCGTGCTAGATGGAATGAGGAAACTGTCCTCTTCCGATACCTCTGTGAACCACATAGCGAGGTTTTTTCTTCACTTTCAGAGGGAAGAATCACCTATGTATATATCTGCTATCAAAGAACGCAGTAAAAGGCCATACTCTGTCTCTACAAAGGGAATTAGAGATAACAGAGGATTAAGATCTTCGGGATCTTATACGATACCGCAATACGACAAGAGTAGGATATCTTGTACTTCAAATGGGATTTTTTTTTGTGGCCACAGATTCCGTGTTCCGACAAAATGGAACTGCTCCTCCTCAAACTTCTTTGAGGAAGTTTATGAAGGAATTCTTTGTTTCTCTTAGCCCTAAACGACCAAGAAGACAAGTGAATTTTTTGTGCATTGGAATCTCGCATCAGATTCAATGGAGACTCGGCAATGGGTTCTTGCCAGCATAGTATGTCTGGCAAAAGAAATAAATCCCTCTATTCCTGACGCAACGCTTTCAGATAGAAGTTTAGTTGCCCAGGCAGGGTACTTACATTTTCATCTACAGAAGAAGAGATGGTTTAAACGTTTGCCTACAGAGTCTTCGGGGTGCGATGAGGGCTCAAAATGCTTCCCAGAAGGTATTCAGAAGGATACAATAAGAGCTAGAAATCAGGGTTCCGCCCAATTTCAGCTCAGAGTCTCCTTCGACTTCCAGACTCCTTCCCTTCCTTCGGGCAAGGATAGGGAAGATTCTGCAACGAGTAACCTCATCAACATGTAAGAAGAGATCTCGTTAGCAAAAGAAGTGTTCACGAAGGATCCTCCTCGGAGGAAGACTCTTCTCTCTCGTATTGTTAGATATCCTGTCGTCTACTGGGTGTAGCTGACTAAAATCACCTCCCCTTGCCAGGGGCCAAAAGCTCAAAGGGGAAGAATTTCTTCCACCCTTCTCCAGTCTCCTGATAAACTATGTGGTTGTTCAGGACTCTCGGACAATGTAGCGCCAGCCAAGCGCCAAATGCCAATACAGGCGAAAAAACGCCAGAGGCGGACAGTTCCAAGGAACTCTGTCATGGTCGGATACTGAGAAGGAGCGGGCCTCCAACCTGGCGCAAATGCACCAGAGGCGAACAAATCGGACAGATATAAGAGTGTCCGATGTGGACATTGCCAGACAGCCTAGAGACTCTTCCAAGCTCGAAGCTCCAGCAAGTGTGGAGGAGCCAAGCCAGGCGCGAGGCGCCAGCCAGGCTTAGGAGCCAGACCCAGGGCTCTAGGAGCCAACCAGGCTCTAGGAGCCAGCCAGGCTCTAGGAGCCAGCCAGGCTCTAGGACCAGCCAGGTCTAGAAGCCAGCCAGGCACCATCCAGGTGCCAGGCTCCTTCAAGGCTAGGCTCCAGTCAGGATTGAGGATCCATCCAGACGCAAGGCTCCTTCCAGTAAAGAGAAACCTAAAGCTCTGTCATGTAAGAGGGCTAGTCCCCATTGATATGATACAGGTAAGGCTCTGCCATGTAAGTGGGTCAGCCCCCATTGGCACGATCCGAGAAGGCTCTGTCGTGTAAGCGGGCTAGCCCCCATTGACATGATCCAGAAGGGTTTGTCAGTCATAGGTCCCTACCTCGCTGAAACTCTTGAGGCATGCAGACTCATAGACAGTAATCATGAAGTCTTCTGCCAGGCTCCAGGTGCCTTCCAGGCGCAAGGCACCAGCCAGACGCAAGGCTCCAGCCAGGCGCGAGGCGCTAGCCAGGAAGGAGGAGCCAATCAGGCACCAGCCAGGCGCAAGGCGCCATCTAGGCGCGAGGCTCCAGCCAGGCTCTAGGCGCCATTCAGGCGCAAGGCTCCAGCCAGGCGCGAGGCGCTAGACAGGCGCTAGGCGCCTGCCAGGCACGAAGCGCTAGCCAGGCTCCAGGCTTCACCCAGAAGATCTATATCAAAGAACGCCCTGGCCTTCTTTGAGACATTGTGATCTCCTAAGCACTTGATAAGTGCATTGATGATTCCTTCAAACAGCTGAGAATTAAAAGTGCATGAAGTGCGAGCTTTTCCGAATTCTTGTTCTTTCCCTAACAATATGTCATAAGGACATATTAGCTGTCACATACGGGAGATGCAACTCTGTGTTGACTTCCCATTATCCGAAGGATGTCAAGATAACCTTCGAGGGATCCTTCTCTCTTGGTTGATACGTGTCTGCGGATACATTGCTGGGATAGGGAGCAGATACTGATCCTTAACTAGTGAGTTAAATTTTATTTAACGTCGTGTTTTTTCTTTGGGTTGTTTGAAAGGAGTTTGTAGATAACTCTTTTCAACTTAAGCACTAACCCTCGTGTTAGGATCAGGTGATCGGGATCGGTGTTGTGCTCCTTAATTATGCCACTAGGCATAGGCATATTGTCATGTAAGAGGCTCTGTCGAGTAAATGGATAAGACCCCATCGACAGACCCACAAGAACTCTTAGCCATAGGTCACATCCTCGCTGAGGCTCTTGAGGCGAAGCAGATTCCTAGGCATTAGCCATGGAGTCTTCCGCCTGATCAAGTAGGAACCAAGGTTTTATTTATTTATTACCTACAACGTATGTTGTTTACCTGTCTATTCAGTAAATAGTTGTCTCTTTCCCACCACCAAGGGTGTCAATCAGCTAAGTATATATCTGCTGGGTAAGTTCCATGTACAAAAATGATATTGTTAAGATACAATAAAGTTTTGTACATACTTACCTGGCAGATATATACGATTGATGGCCCACCCAACCTCCCCTCAGGAGACAGGTGGAAGAGAAAATCTGGTTCTAGAACGGTAATCGTTCCTATTCCTGCCACCCAGCGGCAGGGGCGGTAGATCACCTGACCTACCTGCAGCGTGTGCCGCGAAATTCGAATTTCTGTCGGGGACGACGGAGTCTATAGCTAAGTATATATCTGCCAGGTAAGTATGTACAAAACTTTATTGTATCTTAACAATATAATTTTGTATTGTTAGCAGTTGTGTCATATTTCAAACAAGCATGAGCAACATTGCCTATTGCAAGCCACTCTCAATTTTACATTTGTATTCATGATTAGCAGCCCATAGACTGCATTATGTTCATTCAAATTTCATGGTTAGTTACATTTTTTGTGGATCTCATTTTCTCTATACCAGGAGTCCCCAGTTAATTGCAGCGTTGGTTAACAGCATTCCAGTTTTACGGTGCTTGGCTAATGATGAACATTACCAGATTTTCAGCGCCAGCAGGCAGTTAATCTGCACCGATATACCGCTTAATGGCACTGTTAAGCAGATCATGGGCACTTTCAGTGTCGTAAATACCATTTATTTGGTTAATGGCGATTGTCAGTTGCTGGCGCTCTGCCGATTACAGAACCCCCGTCGTTAACGAGGGACTGGTGGTTAAGTACAATACATATGGTATACAGTTATGTCTTTAGTAAATTGTATGCACTGTGCTGTACCAAGCTTTGAACAAGAACAGGCTCACAATTTGTAATGAAGAACTTGTTCCTGACAAAATTCATCATCCAAATGGTAGGAACAGTTCAAAGTTGCCTCAGGCTCAGTACAGATGTTCATTTTTATTTATATATTCTCTCTGCAGACAGAAACCAGTCTGTGCTACATTTTGACTAGCTTTTATTTTTCAGGAAGTACAAATTCATGGCATTTAGATGCAGCCCTTATCAATTTTGTATGGATTTGTAGGTCAGGTCCATGTTTGTCTAATAGAAACATTGATCCCATGCTCTTAGAAACCTTTTCAGTGCAAGGAACCATGTCTTCATCCTCTCTGTCTCCAACAGATCGAGAAGTGTGCAGACTACAACCATTGCCGAAACCACATACAATTTTTTTCAGCAATTTTTGGGTTTCCTTTTAATTTCCTCCTTTCCTCTTGAAACACAATACCAAAAGGTCTCTCTTTTTAAATCATGCAATCACATAACTCATGAAGCTTCCCTCATTTTTGGTCTTAGTCAGGTCATAATTGCTTCAGTGTTGCTCAGTCGCCAGAGGATTTCTCTTTCCATACCACTGTTTAAATTATAAGGTTTACTCATCCATGTAATTTGTGACTTGTCTTTGGCCCAGTAATTTATCTAAATGAGGCAATTCCTAGAAGATTCATCTTCATTTCCTTTGCTATTATTATTTGTTACTTTTAAGAGATTACTGTGTTTTTTTATTTCGAGCTTCCCACCCAATCTTAAGCTCTAAATTTCTAATGGTTGTAGTCTAATTTTGGACCATTTTCATGGAGCTTTGAGTTTCTGTACTACTTAACCCATGAGCTCTCTTGTACCTTCATGATTTTTTTTATATTTTACCTCACAGAGTACCCTCTCACAAGTTGCCATTCACGTTCTGTATTTGTGATGGAGCAAATATGATTTCATAAAAACAAAAGTAATTTTTAATTTGAATAGTTTCTTTAATCAAGTTTCCCTCTTTTTACCCACCGCTTTTGTCATAGCTGGGTCAGACTACACAAGAATGATTGAGTTGTCCACCAGAGACCTAAATAACCATAAGGGAATGCACCAGCTAACATGAGACACCTCCTCTTATTCTGACATATCTGGGATTTGTACAGAGCTCACAATAGGCTGTGTTATAGTGCTGAGTTTGTATTTGTTTAGGAAATTGTATTTTTGAATTATGAATGATAGTAGTAGCCAGTTTTTTTATATTTTGAAATCAGTTTGATTTAGAACTAATATTATACTTTGCTATGAATTCACTGTTTAGTATTGTAATTTCCAGAATTATGAACATAATAGTTTTAAATTTGTTCCTTTGCAGATTATCAGTCTTCAGAGCAAGAGTGCGGAGGGTGTCAAGGTCTTACAAGGGTTTGTTAGTGATATTTGGACTCAGCTGTTCAGACACACTGAGTGTGTAGAGGAAGGGACGCGTAATGTTGTGGCAGAGTGCCTTGGGAAGTTAACTCTAATTAATCCATCCGCCCTTCTTCCAAAGCTTCAGGAATCACTCAAAACAGATTCACCCATGATGAGAACTACAATTGTCACAGCTATTAAATTCACAATATCTGATCAAGTAAGAAAATATGTTTGCTCATAATTGTTTTCTTTGATAGACATTAGCATTGTAAATTTTGCAATAATAACCCAGAAGTTTAGTATATTTACTAATGTTTGTAGCCATCAGCAATAGATAGCCTACTACAACAGAAAATATCATGTTCGCTCATAATTGTTTTCATTGAGCATGACACAAAGTTATTCAATACTAGACATTAGCATTGTAACATTTTGAAATAACCCTGAAGTGTAGTATCTTTGCTATTTGCTAATGTTCTCCAATGTTTGTAGCCATCAGCAATAGATAGCCTACTACGACACAGTATTGGTGATTTCTTATCTACGCTACAAGATCCTGACCTCAACGTTCGACGTGTTGCACTTGTTGCATTTAATTCAGCTGCACACAATAAACCTTCACTCGTTCGAGACCTTCTGGACACTATTCTTCCACAACTCTACAACGAGACAAAAGTTAGAGTAAGTACAGTCTGTGAATTCCCTCTCTGGATTGTCTACCTTTCTTTCTTGTAGTGGCTATTAGAAGTACTTCAGTTCTTTAATACTTGAGGTGTTACCAGTTTAGTTTCTTTTGTTTCCTTTAAAAGAAAATGACCTTTTAAAAGTTAATAGTAATGGGCAGCTGGTATTTCTGAAGACAAAATAGTATGAGACGGAAGGTTTTAGTGATGGTGTTTTGTATGTTTATTAGATTGTATATTTGATATATAGGTAATTGAATTATCAAAAAGTCTTGAATTAATTACAGTGGTACCTCATGTGTTGAATGTTTATTTTTTCGAATATTTCGTTTTTCGAACGAAATTTTCAAGAAAATTTTGTGTCAAACAAACTGACCAATTATCTTGTTTATATTTGTATTCGACAGCCTACCACATCCTACTAGAAAAATTGTGTATCATGTTTTTTTCCTTTACAATATATAGTTTAATGGTAACTATAACCATATTCAACAAAATAAATAAAGGAATAAAGCATTTTAATATCAAATTTAACATAAAAGATGTACAAAATCCTATGTGAGTGCTGTGACGTCATGCACAGTTCACTTGAGATTGAACGAGAGAGTGTTGATATTTTTGGGGAGAGGAGAGGAGGCAGTTAAAATGTTAATGTGTGTATGTAAAAGCAGTAAGAATTCACAGAAAAAGATGAAAGGGAATTTCATAATAAATTTAACCTAATGATAACACATAAAAACAATCAAATGCAATACAGTAAAAATAAAAAAAATAAAAAGGTCTTAATTGAGCCAGTGTGCAGTGTAGTGAGTGAGACGGTATAGTTTAATGATAACCATATTTAAGAAAATAGATTAAAGAATAAAGCTTTTCACGATAAAAATTTAACGAACAATGAACAAAATCATAGGCCATTGCGGTGATGCACAGCTAACTTAAAACAGAGGGAGGGAGCGTTTATATTGAGAGAAATGAGGAATGAATAATTATAAGTTTTCAGGCATCATCATATTGTTGAGGAGAGAAGGAAAAGAGACAGTAAAAACATTACTGAATGTATGTAAAAGAAGTGCCAATTTACATAAAAGAAATAAAATGTTATTTCACAATAAATTTAACATAATGATAAAACATGAAAATAATTAAATCCATTCAATTAGTGCAAATCACTTCTTTTTGTTACAGTAAAATACCTATCGGGGTACACTTGCCGTTTATGAATTTTTTCTAGCACTGAAAGCAACTCCGCTCCCCAACAAACGCACTGGCGCCGCACTCCGCTATTTTTTTTTTTTTTTTTTTTTGCAAAATCCTCTTGTTTACTTTAAATTATGCTTTTTGCCAGTGGTAAGTTGATGTGTTGTGGCATAAATAATCTTCTTGCACTAAAGATCCAAGTGTAAACACATCAACAACCATACCATATGTTGAAATCCTTGTAAAATGTAAATAAAATTGATGTTGCTACCATCCTTTGCCTATTGTGACCATTTTGGTTTCCTCAAAGGGTTCCTGTCTCTCCTCCCTCCATCCCAGCCGGCCGCACACCATTTTCACCAAACAGTTCAAAAATTGCACACAAAAACAAAATTTGTCAAAAATTTTACACTGTGTAACATACTGTCTTACTACTTTACTCTTAATTCAACTTTTGAACACATTACTAATAGAAAAAATTTGAAAAGGGAACTTTTTGGGTTGCCTGGAACAAAATATCTTGATTCCCTATATTTCTTATTGGGATATTTTTATCGTATTTCGACCAGCCTTCTGGAATGGATTTAAGTTTGAAGTCTGAGGTATTACTGTAATTGAATTGAAAAAATGTGTAAAAATTTTAGTTGCTGGATTTATTTTTTGTTTGCCTAAAAAACACTTGTGCTTAAAAATACTTGGTAATTGAGTCAACACCAAATGGGCTTTGGAGTCATCTATAAAGTAAGGACATCCATATGAATATTATTGTTTTATCATTGTCAACACAGCAAATATAAAATTGTACATCCTTGACTAGAATTAAGCATGTGCTTATTACATCGTCTTTGGAATTGCCTTGGGTAGATTGAAAGTTGGGTGTTTTGACTTAGACTCTCTGGTCAGATTATCAGATAAGAATGATGAATATTAATGATCAGAACCAAAGGTCTGCAGCAAAGGTTTCTTCATATGAAGTGTCACCGTTGTAAAGATACAGTTGTTCCGACACGAATACAAACCCTCGGTCCTTTAACAATAGGAAGTAGCTAGCGGCAGCTGGGACGGTCGTAAGCTTCGAACAAGAGGGGAACGGTAGTTTACTGCTTGTCCGACAGTGCGCGCGCCCGCACGCCTGAGAGGTGAAGAATCACTTTTGCTTTCGCCCGCGGGTGTGAAGGACGTGTTCATCATCGCGCTCTGCCCGCTTCATCGTCGTATGCTTTGTTTATATTGTGTTTTCTACTAATGGTTTGTTTGACTTGAAAATGAAACTGTAAGTACACTGTTTTCATTTTCATTACTTAATTATGAGCCAACATGGAGCTATCGCCGTAGATGCGGCGGTTTCCGCTCTTTTCATGAAATTGATACCCTTGAATTATGTCTCGGTGCCGAGGGTTGGCTCGCTCGCGCCGAGTCATGTATTTTGGGCGAAAGTGTGTAATTGAAAAATGTAAGTACTCTTTTCATTATATTTTTGCCCTGTGCGTTCGTTGCCAAGAGCGTGAATGCGCTCGGCACGAGCCTCTTATTTTGTATGAATAGAATGCAATGAAAGTTGCAGTATTCTTTTTCATTTTCATTTATTTAATTGCATCAATTTTAATTTTGGATCAATTTCCGCTCTTACCCGGGAATTGATCCTTACGATTTATTTTCTGTGAAAGTGAAATCGCAAGTGCAGTATTCTGTTTCATTTTCATATATATTTTATGATTGCATCATATTATTATGGATCAAGTTTCCGCTCTTACCCGGGAATTGATCCTTCCCCCTTTAAGTTCTATGAAGTGAATCGCAAGTGCAGTATTCTGTTTCATTTTCATATTACTTTTCACTGCTGTGCGGGGGTAGTGGAAGCGAAGGTCTGCCAGGAAGTCGTCGGAAAGCTCTCCCGCGACTCCCTTGGTATCCAATTCTTCGTCTTCTTTCCTGCCCCCCGCTCAGCTTCCTCGTTGTATTTTGTATTTGGGGTCTTCCTTGCGTTCGGGGTGGGGCATGTCTAGACCCCCCCGTGCGTGAGGGAACCCCTCTTACTAATCTGTCTGTGCTACCGCAGGTGCTACATCCGTGGGAGACGACCTTGGACAGGTATGGACCACTGTGGCGGCAGGGCGTGCCTAGCATCCACGGGCTGCTGCAGCGTCTAGCGAGGTCTGGGGTGGTGACCCATGGAGCGGTCTCCACTACTACCTCCACGGCCGCTTATGCTGCTGCCCCCCCGCCTGGTCTACACTCCCCATGCTGTGTCGATGACGCCGTCTGGCGCTACTAGGGCCGGTCGCCGCCGTACCGAGGGGGGATATGCCGCCGCCGCCTGTGTTCTTCGTGTTGCCTGCCCCAGACTTCCGCTGTTCCAGCAGCTCGCCCCTGGACCGGCCGCCAGTACCCAGGTTCCCGCTGGCTGCTGATGATTCTACGAGGCGATGGCTGGGCCTGCCATACCTGCCGCTGATTTGGTTCCCGCTGCTGGCTTGGCTGTCCCTTCTGTGTCTACCGCTGCCGCTGTTCCTGCCGCTCCTGAGCTGGTTGCTGTACCAGTCGCTCCTGGTTCCTGCGCCTGTCCATGCTGGTCCTGCCCACGGTGTGCCTTCCCCAGTCCCAGGTCCTTCTGGACAGGTGCAGTCGGGCCGTGTTGCTTCGGCAATAGCCCCGGCTCTGGCCTGGATGGAGGACCTGACGACTGTCCTGCGTGAGCTGACGAGGAAGAGGAAGGTGTCATCTTCGTCTTCATCGTCTGCTGCTGCCTCTTCCCCTTCGACTTCTAAGGCCCATAAGCCGAAGAAGAAGAAGGCTGCCTCCCCCCCTAAGACGTCTCCTTCGGGAACTTCTAAGGGCGGGGGGGTCCTTCTGCTGGTCCTCCTGCTCCTTCGGGAGCGGGGCCCGTCTACCCTTCCGTAAGGAAGAGATAGACGGGGACCAGAGGAGTACCGGTTAGCACTGGTACTTCCTCGCCTGGTGCTAGCGGCGATGCCGCTACGCTAGGTTCCGGCTCGGTCTCTCGTTTGCGAGAGATCCTGAGTGTACGCTCTACCTCTGGAGACCGTGCAGCCAGAGTTCGCTTGGCGCCAAGACCGCGGCACGGAGCAGAAGGCTGGTGAGAGCCGCTCAGGTGACTCTCACAGCGACCAGCTGGTAACCCGGGTTTTCCCCCCTAAGAAGGCTCCTTCGGGAACTTCTAAGGGCTCGTTCCACTCCCATGGGACGGGGGGGTTCTTCTGCCGGTCCTCCTACTCTTTCGGGAACAGGGCCCGTCTCCCCTTCCGCAAGGAAGAAGAAGACGGGGACCAGAGGTGTACCGACTACCACCGGTACTTCCTCGCCTGGTGTTTGCGGCGCTGCCGCTACGCCAGGTTCTGGCTCGGTCTCTCGTTCGCGAGAAGTTCCGAGTATACGATCTCCCGCGGGAGAGCGTATAGCCAAAATTTTGGCGCCAGAGTTCGCTCGGCGCCAGGACCGTGGCACAGAGCAGAAGCTGGTGAGAGCCGCTCATGTGACTCTCGCCAGGCCAGCGGCCGCTCTCGCAGCGACCAGCTGGTAACCCTGGTAGACGTGACTGTCTCTGACCAGCCACGGGCTGAGGCTGGGAAGAGGTTCCCCCCTCCCGATCGTTGGTGTTAGCCTCGGCTGGTACCAGCGGTATGACGTGCTGCGAGGACACGTACCGGTCTCACCGCGACAGTGGTCTCTGCAGGTCTCCTGACCACCGCTCCCACAGGAACTGGGCGGATAAGGGGACCAGCAGCAGCTCCTCTGCACACAAGATCGGGCCGCTGTTCTCGGTCCAGCCGTTTCCCTGGGAAATGGCTCGACTAGGCCTGCAAGTTGGCGATCGCCTGCAGCCCTCCAAGCCCGCTGGTTCTGCCAGCGAGCGAAAGAGGAGCGTCATGTCTTCCTCTCCCGTGCCTGCAACTTCCTCGGTTTGCACCAGGAAGAGCGAGGCACAGCGGGTTGATCGAGAGGGGCATGCCCCGCACGATCCCGTCACGACGCCGTAAGTACCAGGTACGATCTTTGGACCGACCAGGACGTACACGCAAGTGGCAGGAGGAGATCGAGAGGGGTCTGTAGCTGTTCCCCCTCCTGAAGGGGAGGTTCTCGGAATATGCTCTTGTTAGAGGGGCTTGACGGTCTCACTCCGCAAGATGCTGTGACTTCCGAGATCCAGAGGAGCTTGACCGAGGTTATTGCGCTGATTCGTCAGCATAACGACCTCTGCAAATCATCGCCGCTCCCACCAGAAGAGCCACGTCACGGCTCAAGTCGTTCTGGAGGCCGAAGTAGGGAACCAGACTGACGGTGGGCTTGCTGCGATAAGAGCTTCTCGACTCGGTTCTGAACCAGATAGAGCCTCTCGTCTCCGGACGAGAAGGCTCGCTCAGGTCTAGCCGGTCGGGCAAGCTACTTCCACCTCCTCTGCCGCGACAGCTGCGTTTTTTCGGAGTATTGCAGCTCTTCTTCCCCCTCCGTCGGTTCTCCTGAGAGGTTTCGATCTCGACGAGGACTGGAATGAGTCAGAGGAAGGTTTTGGCTCTCCTGTCAGGTGTCGATCAGCCCCACCCAGACGACGTTCACAGTGGTGGCAGATGCTTACCTACAGTACGAGTTCGTAACCCTCCTCGAGCGGGGGGGGTGGGGGTGTGGGAGGAAGGCCATCGCCGCAAGGTGATGGCTGCTCCTACTCTTGTCTCCAAATGCTAGTTCCGCTGGAAAGGCGAGCAATATTCATTTCCTCCCCCATTCCCTCTCTCCTTACGGCTACGAGGGAAAGGGGTAGGATCCTACAGAGACTTCTCTGTAGGATCCCACGATTGGGGACTGCGCTACTGGGGGGACCTTCGGGTCCTACCTGACATAACCCCGGTCGTGGAGGAGTGACCCTGCACCATCTCCGATTTCTACGGGAATCGAGAGGACAACCAACCGATGTTCGTTTAACGAATCCGGTGGGGGTTTCGCTGGGCGCTTAGAATTCTGCAGAATTTCTAGCACACAATGGCGAGACCACTGTCCAAGGGAGTTAGACGAGTATTCTCGATAATTGTTACCACGATAATCGGGGATCTCGCCGAACGCTCGAATTCCTGGAATTCTTAGCGTTGGAAGAAGACTGTCGCACTGCGATAATGCAAATTATTTTTGCGGAATCTGAGTTTGTCCTCAAAATATCTCATATTCGGAGGTGTGCAATTGTTCATTGTTCACCGCGGATTAGCAGATGTATTGAAAGACATCGTCTCCTCCCAGACCTGCCAGCTCTACTTCCAAACATTCAGCCCATGAGAAGCAGTTCTTCAGGAAGTGCTTTCATTACTGAGAACGCCCCGCTTTCATTGCAACTACGACTCCTCACCGGACAGCAATGAAATAGCGGTTAGCGTTTTCAGTCATTTGTAAGCACAGGTTCAGAATCTTGAGATTCCTTCTCTCGATTCAGCTGGAAGACGTAGGTTGTATTCATGTCTACCTTCGTCTTCAACAGCACAGTGTTGTTTCTCCTTAGCTGAGATTCAACGACTATGAGAGTGTCTTGCTGTCAGGGACCTCGGTCTTTAGAAGGCAATTGACTTTCGCCTTTTGAGCATATGCATTAACAGAATCATCACCGCGCCGTCCGGCAATCATTACTTCGTCTTAATAGCTTGTCAGTATGGGTACTGGACATCACCGAAGTCGAGAAGAGGGATAGGTCATGCGACTATTCCCTTCTTTTTGTCTGAGGTAACTGCATGACTTTTCCTGCAAAGTCAAGCATACAGGGGATGGGGATCTGTGACGCTCGATTTTGTACCGATCTTCGTAGCGAAGACTCAGAACCCTTCGGTCCCTGACGATTGGTTCGAGTCCTTCACAATACCCTCCCTAATGGACTTCACCGCCTCCGATACGAAGGCTATGCTGCTTTGTTCTGTGAAGGCGCGACGGAGCTGTCTGAAGAAACTCAACACCCAGGATGAGTGTGGACGCATCTTCGTCATTCTCTCGCGTTCCGCAAGAACTTCTCCGTGGCGCAGGTAGTGAAGGCAGGGGCCTGGTCCAACCGGACCGCATGCACCTCCTTCTACCTTCGGGATATTGCCCACAGGTCCTTGGATCTTTTTCCTTGGGACCCGTGGTGGTTGCTCAACACGTTGTGTAGTTAACCCAGACCCTCGCAGGCTGAACAGCATCGAGTCCTGGTGTGGCTGTAAGAATGGATGAGTGAATGAGAGTGACTGGCTCCTCTTCCCATCTTTTTCTCCCCTCTACCTCTGGGTAGAGGGATACGGTCGTCACCCTGCTGGGTAAGGACGAGATGCAGGTGAGCTACTCAATAGAGCATCACCCTATCCCTTTCAGTAGGGATAGGAGTAAATATCCACCACTTCCTCCAACAAGGGGGAGGAAGTGGATGCCAACTTGAGACAAACCCATAATTTTATGATTGTCTCTTGCAAACAGGAACAAGTTCTTGCTTGCTGGTACGAAGAGATACGCTTGCCTCTCTCTTAGTACTTGGCCCAGAGGTCTGACCATTGATCCTGCGGTGCACACCCCGATCAATCGGACAGAGGCTTGGATCCCTCCCTCGCTCTTACGACCAGGGAGGTATTCCAAGGTTGGACGAACACCAGTCTGTTCACCAAAAAGACTCAGATTCCTCCCACCAAGAAGTGAGTCTTCCTATTGTTAAAGGACCGAGGGTTTGTATTCGTGTCGGAACAAATGGCAATTTGTCGAAAATTGCATTTTTCCTAACTATACAAACCTGAGGTCCTTTACATATAGTCCCACCTCATGCCACCCCTCACTCTGCAACTTTTTGCATGGGCCTAAAGCAAAAGTGATTCTTCACCTCTCAGGCGCGTGGTCGCGCGCACTGTCGGACAAGCAGTTAACTACCGTTCTCCCCTTGTTCGAAGCTTACGACCATCCCAGCTGCCACTAGCTACTTCCTATTGTTAAAGGACCTCAGGTTTGTATAGTTAGGAAACATGCAATTTTTGACAAATTGCCATTTCAGATTTATTTTCTAATTATACCGGTTGGTTAACAGCATAAATCTTTGAGTGATAAAAGTGTGACTTTTTATCTACTTTTACATGTACTAACCAGTTTTGACAGATTGATATTGGGTTATTACTTGCATCAAGCTCATCATTTTTTATAATTTTATTACTCACTATGATGTATCATCAGCATACATTTTGTGATGATAATGAAGAGTAGCAAAAATGCTCATGAACAAGAATTCAAGTGTTAAAGAAAGCATAGATTCTATATATCGTAGCTCACACAAGAGTAGCATGTGTAAATATAACTATTTATCTGCATACATATAAACTATAGCTTAAAAACTAATGGGAACATTGATATTTGATAGCATTACTATTTCAGTTCAATTATGAAAATAAAGTTTTATGTTTTTTCCGTGCCCATTTCTTGCCAGTACGTATACCTGATTTTGATCACATATTTATGTAAAGTACACCTTTCTCCCAAAAAATGCAATAATCTTCATTGTTGGCTAAGAGTGCTGTTACATTTTTCTATTTTTTGCATGATTTTTAAGTGTATACAAATTTACTAAGTTCTCCTTAGTTTGCAATGTAATCACAAGGAGATTCATATATAAATGTAATAATGAAGTACTACTAGTTCTATCTTTTATTGTTGTAACTTAAACTTTGGGATTAGTTTAGTTGGGCATTTACATTTCTTCCCTTATACACAGTCTTAGATATTTGTTTAAGTTGCCTGTCACTGTATATTCTATTTTTAAAAATTAATTTATATCTTTGGTGATTTTATCAGACATATGAATTTTTTTCTATCTTGTTGTAATGCAAAGATGCTGCAAAGCTTTCTACCTCATAGACTGTACTTTTTCATAAATAACCAGTTGTTCCGATACGTAATACAAACCCTCGGTCCTTTAACAATAGGAAGGTAACTAGCGGCAGCTGGGACGGTCGTAAGCTTCGAACAAGGGGAGAACGGTAGTTAACTGCTTGTCCGATCGTGCGCGCGCCCGCGCGCCCGAGAGGTGAAGAATCACTTTTGCTTTCGGCCGCGGGTGTGAAGGACGTGTTCGTCATCGCTCTCTGCCCGCTTCATCGTCGTATGCTTTGTTTATATTGTGTTTTCTACTAATGGTTTGGTTTGACTTGAAAATGAAACTGTAAGTACACTGTTTTCATTTTCATTACTTAATTATGAATCAACATGGAGCTATCGCCGTAGAGACGGCGATTTCCGCTCTTTTCATGAATTGAACCCTTGAATTATGTCTCGGTGCCGAGGGCGGGCGCACTCGCGCCGAGTCATGTATTTTGGGCGAAAGTGTGTAATTGAAAGATGTAAGTACTCTTTTTCATTATATTTTTGCCCTGTGCGTTCGTTGCCGAGAGCTTGATTGCGCTCGGCAAGAGACCTCTTATTTTGTATGAATAGAATGCAATGAAAGTGGATTCGCAATGCAGTTTTCTTTTCATTTTCATTTATTAATTGCATCAAATTTAATTTTGGATCAATTTCCGCTCTTACCCGGGAATTAATCCTTACGATTTATTGCTGTGAAAGTGAAAATAGCAAGTGCAGTATTGTTCATTTTCATATATATTTATGATAGCATCATATTATTATGGATCAAGTTTCCGCTCTTACCGGGAATTGATTTTTCCCTCTTTAAGTTCTATGAAGTGAATCGCAAGTGCAGTATTCTGTTTCATTTTCATATTACTTTTCACTGCTGTGCGGGGGCGGGGGTAGGGGAAGCGAAGGTCTGCCAGGAAGTCGTCGGAAAGCTCTCCCGCGACTCCCTTGGTATCCGATTCTTCGTCTTCTTTCCTGCCCCCCCGCTCAGCTTCCTCGTATTTTGTTTTTGGGGTCTTCCTTGCGTTCGGGGTGGGGCATGTCTCCCCCCCCGTGCGTGAGGGAACCCCTCTTACTAATCTGTCTGTGCTACCGCAGGTGCTACAGCCGTGGGAGACGACCTTGGACAGGTATGGACCACTGCGGCTGCAGGGCGTGCCTAGCATCCACGATCTGCTGCAGAGTCTAGCGAGGTCTGGGGCGGTGACCTTGGAGTGGTCTCCACTACAACCGTCACGGCCGCTTATGCTGCTTCCCCCCGCTGGTCTACACTCCCCATGCTGTGTCGGTGACGCCGTCTGCCGCTTCTAGGGCCGGTCGCCGCCGTACCGAGGAGGGGTATGCCGCCGCCTGTGTTTTCTTCGTGTTGCCTGCCCCAGACTTCCGCTGTTCCAGCAGCTCGCCCCTGGACCGGCCGCCAGTACCACGCTGGCTGCCGATGATTCTACGAGGCGATGGCTGGGCCTGCCGTACCTGTCGCTGATGTGGTTCCCGCTACTGGCTTGGCTGTCCCTTCTGTGTTTACCGCTGCCGCTGTTCCTGCCGCTCCTGAGCTGGTTGCTGTTCCTGTCGCTCCTGGTTCCTGCGCCTGTCCATGCTGGTCCTGCCCATGGTGTGTCTTCCCCAGTCCCAGGTCCTTCCGGACAGGTGCAGTCGGGCCGTGTTGCTTCGGCAATAGGCCCGACTCCGGCCTGGATGGAGGACCTGACGACTGTCCTGCGTGAGCTGACGAAGAAGAGGAAGGTGTCATCTTCGTCTTCGTCTGTTGCTGCCTCTTCCCCTTCGACTTCTAAGGCCCATAAGCCGAAGAAGAAGAAGGCTGCCTCCCTAAGAAGTCTCCTTCGGGAACTTCTAAGGGCCCGTCCCACCTCGGTGGGACGGGGGGTCCTTCTGCTGGTCCTCCTGCTCCTTCGGGACTTCGGGAGCGGGGCCCGTCTCCCCTTCCGTAAGGAAGAGATAGACGGGGACCAGAGGAGTATCGGTTAGCTCTGGTACTTCCTCGCCTGGTGCTAGCGGCGATGCCGCTACGCCAGGTTCCGGCTCGGTCTCCCGTTCGCGGGAGATCCCGAGTGTACGCTCTCCCTCGGGAGACCGTGCAGCCAAAGTTTCGGCGCCAGAGTTCGCTCGGCGCCAAGACCACGGCACGGAGCAGAAGGCTGGCGAGAACCGCTCAGGTGACTCTCGCCAGGCCAGCGGCCGCTCTCGCAGCGACCAGCTGGTAACCGGGTTTTGTTATTCCCCCTAAGAAGACTCCTTCGGGAACTTCGAAGGGCTCGTCACATTCCGGTGTGACTGGGGGGGTTCTTCTGCTGGTCCTCCTGTTCCTTCGGGAACGGGGCCCGTCTCCCCTTCTGAGAAGAAGAAGAAGACGGGGACCAAGGGTGTGCTGGCTACCGCTGGTACACCCTCGCCTGGTCTTGGCAGCTCTGCTGCTAAGCCAGGTACCGGCTCGGTTTCTCGTCCGTGAGAAGTTCCGAGTGTACGATCTCCTTCGGGTGACCGTGCAGCCAAAGTTAAGACGCCTGAGTTCGCTCAGCGTCATGACCGAGGCACGGAGCAGAAGACTGTCGAGAGCCGCTCAGGTGACTCTCGCCAGGCCAGCGGCCGCTCTCGCAGCGACCAGCCGGTACCGCGGGTGGACGTGACGGTCTCTGACCGGCCACGGGTTGAGGCTGGGAAGAGGTCCCCCAGGTCCCCTCGACCGACGGTACCAGCCTCGGCTGGTACCAGCGGTTTGACGTGCCGCGAGGACGCTCACCGGTCTCACGGCGAAAGCGAGCTCTGCAGGTCACCTGACCGCCGCTCCCACAGGGACCGGGCGGATACGGTGACCAGCAGCAGCTCGTCTGACGCACGGGACCGGGGTCGACGTGCTCAGTCGAGCCGCTCGCCACAGGTGAGCGGCACGGCCAGGCCTGCAGATCGATCCCCACCGCGGGTTGGTGATCGGCTGCAGCCCCCCACGTACGCTGGTCCTGCCAGCGAGCGGGGGGGGGGAGCGTCAGGTCTGTCTCTCCACTACCTTCAACTTCCTCGGGCTACACCGGGAAGAGCGAGGTAGCTAGGAGTGATCGTGAGAGGTGCGCCGCTCACGATCCCGTCACGACGCCGCACGTGCCACGTATGGTCTTAGGACCAACCAGGACGTACGCGCAAGTGATTGGAGGCGACCGTCAGGGGGAGCGGGGGTAGCGTCAGTTCTGTCTCTCCGATACCTTCAACTTCCTCGGCATACGCCAGGAAGAGCTAGGTATATAGGAGTGATCGTGAGAGATGCGCCGCTCACGATCCCGTCACGACGCCGCACGTGCCAGGTTGGTCTTAGGACCAACCAGGACGTACGCGCAAGTGATTGGAGGCAACCGTCAGGGATCTGTTGCTGGTCCTTCTTCTGAAGGAGGAGGGTCCTGGGAGCTGCTCTTGTTGGAAGGACTGGACAGTCCTACTCCTCAAGACGCTGTAACTTCCGAGATTCAGAGTAACTTTACCCAGGTTATTGCACTGATTCGTCAGCACAACGACCGGGGGGAAGGATCGCCGCTCCCACCAGCAGAGCCCATGTCTCTGCTCGAGTCGTTTTGGGGCCCGAGAGGGAACCCAAACCGACGGTGGGTATGCCGCGATCGGAGCTTACCGATTCTGTCTTGAACCAGAGTCTCTCGTCTCCGGACAAGAAGGCTCTCTCAGTTCTGGCCGGTCGATCAAGCTACTTCCACCTCCTCTACTGCGACAGCGGCGTTTCTTTTATGTGTCTTCGGACACCGTATTTAAATACTCCTTCGGTCCTCCTGAGAGGTTTCGACCTCGACGAGGACTGGAATGAGTCGGAGGACGGTATCGGCTCTCTCCTGTCAGGTGTCGATCAGCCCCACCCAGACGACGTTCACAGTGGCGGCAGACCCTTACCTACAGTGAGAGTTCGTAACCCTCCTCGGGGAAAACGTTTTCTCCTGACGATACGTTTTCCCAGACTCTGAGAGGCCATCGCCGCAAGGCGATGGCTGCTCCTACTCTTCTCCAACTGCTAGTTCCACTGGGAAGGCGAGCGAGTATCCAATTCCTCCCCCATTCCCTCTCTCCTTACGGCTACGAGGGAAAGGGGAAGGATCCTACAGAGATTTCTCTATAGGATCCCACGTTGGGGACTGCGCTACCAGGGGGGACCTTCGGGTCTACCTGACGTAAGCCCCGGTCGTTGAGGAGGGATCCTGCCCCATTCTCGATTTCTACGGGAATCGAGAGGACCACCAGCCGATATCGTTTGACGAATTCGGTGGGGGTTTCGCAGACTGCTTAGAATTCTACGGAATTTCTAGCGCATTCAGAGTGTTTAGAGTTTCTTACGATCTCCAAACACTTAGGCGAGACCACGGTCCAAAGTGAGCGAGACGAGAATCCCCGATATGTTACACGATAATCGGGAACCTCGCCTATGCTCGAATTCCTGGAATTTCTAGCATTAGGAAGAAGACTGCTGCTGAAAGAAGACTATCTCACAGTAGGCGACCAACCTGGAATAGAGAAGAACGGACGGGAATATCCAGTTTGGCTGGAACTATCGTCTTAGTATTCTGTTCACCATTGAAGCTTTCCTTCGAGGAAGACTTCTCCTTCACTCTCTTTAATAGAGAACGAAGGTGGTCGATCTCCAATCCTTATTTGTTTTCTTGAAGGAAAGAATTTAGGATGGAGATCGTTGTTCAGAATCCTACAAATATACTACGTATATTAACCTCGCGACATGATTCTGCTAAGCAGTTGAATGGTCCGAGGGGTAGGCGCATATCCTGGTTATTCTACGGATTGCGACTTAGACGAAAAGTATTCTAATTGAACTGCAACCGGGTTGCCTGCAACCTCCCAGGAGTTTCCAGTTTCAGTTTCAATTTTATATACTTATGGTGTTGTCACAACAACGCCATTTAAGCTTTTATATTTACCGAAATTCGTTTCGCTTAAATATAATTGCTCGAGCATATCTTTTTATGCTCGGTGGTTCTAGCCGAACGCATTCCTTCGTGGAAAGGATTACTTGGCAACTCAGGATGACGAGTCAGCGACAGCTACTGCGTATTGAATTGCCCGAGGCATTTCAGTATCAGCTGCCGCTTTGAGATAGACGGTTGTTTATGTCTTTCTCACCTGCTTTGATTGAATAACAACCGTATCTCTGCCCAACAATCACGGACTTAAGTCTCTGATTAACGGGGATTCTCGCATACATGAATGACCATCTACTGCTGAGAAACGCTAGTATTCATCGTCTTCGGTATTGCGAGAATTTTAAACAGAGATATCTATTCGACTCTCATCTTTTCTGTTTACCGCACGGTAACAGAATTCTGTAATAGTCTCTTGCTGCATCGTATCCCGATAATGCGAATGATTTTTGCGGAATCTGAGTTTGTCCTCAAAATATCTTGTATTCGGAGGTGTACAATTGTTCATTGTTCACCCCGGATTAGCAGATGTATTGAAAGACATCGCCTACTCCCACACCTGCCAGCTCTACTTCCAAACGTTCAGCCCATGAGAAGCAGTTCTTCAAGCGGCTCTCCCCTGTGTTTCATTACTGAAGAACGCCCCGCTTTCATTGCACAACGGACAGCAATGAAATGGCGGTTAGCGTTTTCAGTCATTTGTAAGCACAGGTTTAGAATCTTGAGATTCCTTCTCTCGATTCAGCTGGAAGACGTAGGTTGCATTCATTGCCTACCTTCGTCTTCAACGTCACATAGTGTTGTTTCTCCTTAAGCTGAGATTCAACGTCTATGAGATTTTCTTGCCATCAGGGACCTCGGTCTTTTGAAGGCAATTGACTTTCGCCTTTTGAGCTTATGCATTAAGAGAATCATCGCCGCGCCGTCCGGCATCGGTGACTAACAAATATTTTATTTGTTTGGTCTCTCAGCATAACTCTTTAAAGGGCGAAGGTCACGTGACTTACCCGGATGCTTGGACAACTTGCCTCTACTGATTCCGAACCAGTCAGTCGGCAGCTGTCAGAGCGTCCGAGTCAGTTACGAACTATGCTGTGGACTTAGTTCGGTTGTTCCAGAGCAATCATTACTTCGTCTTAATAGCTTGTCAGTATGAGTACTGTACATAACCAAAGTCGAGAAGAGGGATAGGTCATACGACTATTCCCTTCTTTTCGTCTTAGGTAACTGCATGACTTCTCTTGAGAAGTCAAGCACAAAGGGATGGGGATTTGTGTCGCTCGATTTCGTACCGATCTTCGTAGCGAAGACTCAGAACCCTTCGGTAACTGACGATTGGTTCGAGTCCTTCACAATACCCTCCCTAATGGACGTCACCGCCTCCAATACGAAGGCTATGCTGCTTTGTCCTGTGAAGGTGCGACGGAGCTGTCTGAAGAAACTCGACACCCAGGATGAGTGTGGACGCCTCTTCATCATTCTCTCGCGTTCCGCAAGAACTTCTCCGTGGCGCAGGTAATGAAGGCAGGCGCCTGGTCCAACCGGACCGCATGCACCTCCTTCTACCTTCAGGATATTGCCCACAGTTCCTTGGATCTTTTTCCTTGGGAACCGTGGTGGTTGCTCAACACGTTGTGTAGTTAACCCAGACCCTCGCAGGCTGAACAGCATCGAGTCCTGGTGTGACCGTAAGAATGGATGAGGAATGAGAGTGTGACTGGCTCCTCTTCCCATCTTTTTCTTCCCTCTACCTTTGGGTAGAGGGACACGGTCGTCACCCTGCTGGGTAAGGACGAGATGCAGGTGAGCTACTCAATAGAGCACCATCCTATCCCTGTCAGTAGGGATAGGAGTAAATATCCACCACTTCCTCCAACAAGGGGGAGGAAGTGGATGCCAAATTGAGACTAACCCATCATTTTATGATTGTCTCTTGCAAACAGGAACAAGTTCTTGCTTGCTGGTACGAAGAGATACGCTTGCCTCTCTCTTAGTACTTGGCCCAGAGGTCTGACCATTGATCCTGCGGTGCACACCCCGATCAATCGGACAGAGGTTTGGATCCCTCCCTTGCTCTTACGACCAGGGAGGCACTCCAGGGTTGGACGAACACCAGTCTGTTCACCAAAAAGACTCAGATTCCTCCCACCAAGAAGTGAGTCTTCCTATTGTTAAAGGACCGAGGGTTTGTATTACGTATCGGAACAAATGACAATTTGTCGAAAATTGCATTTTTCCTAACTATACAAACCTGAGGTCCTTTAACAATAGGAAGGTAACTAGCGGCAGCTGGGACGGTCGTAAGCTTCGAACAAGGGGAGAACGGTAGTTAACTGCTTGTCCGATCGTGCGCGCGCCCGCGCGCCCGAGAGGTGAAGAATCACTTTTGCTTTAGGCCCATGCAAAAAGTTGCAGAGTGAGGGGTGGCATGAGGTGGGACTATATGTAAAGGACCTCAGGTTTGTATAGTTAGGAAAAATGCAATTTTCGACAAATTGTCATTTTTAAACTAGTAGTATATGAAACTAGAGAGAATTTTTTTTAGAAATCTTGGTAATTAGTTTGGAATTATTATAATCACTGAAATATAATAATTTTATTTTTTTATCCATAGGAATATTTTGATAAAGAATCCATTTTTCAATCGGTATATGAAACTGCACATAGAATTTTTTTTATTCTGAATTCTTCAAGAATTCAAAACAGCATACTATAATGATTGATAATTTTTTCTTTAACACCTAATATATGAGAGTAATTTTTCTTTCTAACACTTGAATCATGCATTTTGTGCCAAGTAAATGAAAGAATAGTTTTCAGCCCTTTAGTAATTTTAACTTTTAAGTTACAAGCACAAGACCTCCAAGCAGGAAAAAGTAGGCGTCTTCGTTGGTGTGGCCAGTAGTGCTGTGTGCTTGTAATTCCTAAGTTCCAACCAATGGCTGATATTTTCTCATTTGTTTGCTAGTTACAGTAATTTTCATATGTACATCACATGAAAAGGGTTTGTAACACAGTATATCATCTTACATTAGTGGCATCACATGACCATGTTTCATCATTATAAGTTTTTTTACATCAGTTTTACCCTTTATGTTCTTTGACATGAAAATAGTTCTCTTCACTCTTCCTTGTCCTGTGCTCTTTTTGACTGAACTCCCTTCAGGTCTAGGTTTCCATTCATTTTTCTCTTGATCCCATGGGTCTTCGTATTACTATTACCACAACTCCTGTTTTTCTGACCAAGTGCTTCTCATCCTCATGTTCAAACTATCTCTACCTTGTAGATCACTTAGTAATGCTATGATTTTAACCTATATTACAGAAAGAACTCATACGAGAAGTTGAAATGGGTCCATTCAAACACACTGTGGATGATGGTCTAGACATTCGAAAAGCTGCCTTTGAATGTATGTATACATTACTAGAAACCTGTTTAGATAGAGTTGATATCTACGTTTTCTTAGAGCACGTTGAAGGAGGACTTCGAGATCATTATGACATCAAGATGCTCACTTACTTAATGCTTACACGATTAGCCCACTTGTGCCCTCAGGCTGTTTTACAAAGGTATGTCATATCAAGATTTTTCTAATGAATGTCATATTAAGATTTTTTCTAAATCATTATGGAAAGCCAACCACACTTACATGGAGTGTTTATAAGTTCCACTATTTGTGCCTACAAGGCTACAGACTGGTGCCTTGTATGTGGAGGGTCTTTAGCATGCATGCATGAACCAACCATAAGCTTGGAAATAGGGTATGTCTTGGTAGAGATTGCAGGTTATTATTATTATTATTAATAGGGCTTAGTTTTTCCAGACCTCTGAGTCTTAAATAGACTCTTCTCGGGCTGGTGATGAGAGATTGGAGGTGAATGGAGGAATACCCACACTGCAATGACTTTTCTGCTGCCTGCAATGGAAGCGGATTTTGCACCCCATGTTGTCACTAAATGCCTCCTACTCGTAGATGCCCATAGTTGACCTTATGTGGTGCACTGTACCTTTGTGTCCCACTCAGTAGACCTTATGTGGTCCACTGTGCCTTTGACTCTCTAATCTTCTTCCGGCAGCCCCTTTTAGTGGACGTTATGTAGTGCACTGTATTACCTATGACCCTAACTGCAACCCAATTCTTTCTTTTTACAGTAACTCCATTCGTATTCTCTTTTATCTTATTGTACACCCTCTCCTGCCAATTGTTAGTGCAACTTTGATGTTCTCTTCCAGTTACACCTTTAAAACCTTTATACTCTCTAAATCCTTTTCAGCACTAAAGATCTCATAGGGCCCAGTGCTTGGCATTTGGCTTCAATTTTATATTTCTTTTTTCTCCACCTCAGTTTGTATTATAAGGGAAGAGCATGTGTTATTTTTCTCTTTGTGAGGAATATGCTGATTGATCTTCCAAGTGGGAGAAAGATTGGAAAATATAAGAATCAGGACAAGAGATGGTCATTGGTGTCATCAGGTGTATATCCCATTGGGGACACCATAGGATTCTTATAAATCTTTCCTTCTGCCAGTTACGTCCCATTATCACTACCAAAGTGTTTGCTCACCTAGAAAGGATGTACCTATAGCACTAGAGAGGCGCCTGTTCCTGCTCTTTCCTTGAGAGACAAAGGTACTGCCAGGGTTAGTGTACCACTAGCAGTTTTTATGTTCGTTGATGTTGATTACAGTGTTTTTCCTAGAGTAATAGATGTCATTTCTTGAATACTGGAAAAGATCTGACATACACTGGATATGAAAGATAGTGTATCTAACAGCTCTTCTTGACTAATTAGCAAAATGAAATAAAATTATCTTAAAAACTTGCCAAAAGAGAAACAGGATTGTCTCCTAAGCTGGCATCTCAGATGAAGACCTGTTGATACTGTGTTTGATGTGTCTGCACCTTCCAATCTTCATCTATTGTGAAGGAAGGGTACCTTTCCATCACAGCAGGCCTTATGGCAGCTGATCCTCCAGTACATTCTTCAACAGCTTAGACATTAGACCTCTGACTACGAAGGCAAATGCAGCATGTGTGAAGAGGAATCCTTGTTCCCCCTTCTTCATGTGCATTGTCGTTATCTTTGTACTGATTTTCCTTCTCCTTATCCCTAGACTCCTCTTTGCCTCTAAAGTAAAGAGAGAAGAATGTAAAGTTTAAGACCTTGCTTGAAAAGTCCATATGGAATCCTGTGTGTTCCTTTTCCTTGGAGAAAAGCAGGGATAGGAAATCACCAATGGGTGGTTGTCATACTTCAGGCAAGGCAGCCTCTCCTGCTCATGTTTACTTGGAAAAGAGAACTTCCCTCCTCAGCGGCGTGGTTGGTATGGTATTAGCGTCCCACCTCGGTGGTCGCGGGTTCGATTCTCGGCCATTCCATTGAGGAGTGAGAGATGTGTATTTCTGGTGATAGAAGTTCACTCTCGACGTGGTTCGGAAGTCACGTAAAGCCGTTGGTCCCGTTGCTGAATAACCACTGGTCCCATGCAACGTAAAAGCACCATACAAACAAACAAACAAAACCTCATCCCACCTAAGCTCTCGCCCTTTCATCGGGATGAGTATATGCATTCTGCTTGACCAGTGTGGGCTAAGTGCATATGACATGGGGGTGAACATTGCAACTTACTTACTCTATGCTTGCAGGGTCTCCTGGTTACATGTGCTCAAAGAACAGGTTAGGTGCTCACTCTCGCTCTTCTTTGGGAGTGTGTAGAGTGGAACTAGCACCATCTGCACCTTCTGGGCACATGGTTTCTCGGGTGAGCATACAATCTGAGCTTATTAGAGGGAGATATATCCAGTGTCTTTCACCTCGTGCTTGCAGTTTGCTGCTGATACCTTTGGAGGGTGTTTCACCCCCATTGTCCCTGTATGAGGTAGCTGAGACTAAGAATAGGGGTCAGTGGGATTGAAGTCTGAACTTCATTAGGATGGCGACTTGCCTTGATTTCATCGGGATTCACCAACAAAAGACTTGTTCAATTCAGTACAAGATAATGAGTAAGTGAGGGAGCTTAAGTATGGCATGACTCCTTCAGTGCTTGATGAGGGTGCATCATTGTGTGCCTCAAGAACCAGTAGGGCCTGGAGACCTTTCTCCTCAGAACCCCAATAGGCTGAGCTGGAGCAGCATTTCCAAGAGATTATTACTGTCAGTTGTGATCCCTCTCGACTGGCAGATGTAGCAAACTCCCTACCATGCCGCTTTCACATCAGAGGAGGTATTGCATACCAGAGGACTTGGAGGCTACTCCTCTCCAGTAAGACTTGCTAATATGCTGACTGATGAATGACCTCCCTTTGGAAAGGTTTTGTCAGGAGTTACATATGCTGTGTACTCAGGAGTAATTGCTTTGTCTTTATTGCTCGGCAGGCTTCAGAATCATCATTCACCAACAGTATTTGGGCTTGTAGTAGCACATCAATAGACACTCTGTGGATCTTGCTTTCTAATATATTAAGTCCCTTTATCATAACCTTTACTTTGCTTATTATGTAGATGTTGTACCACTAACAGAAGTTCCATGTAGTTCCTGATTTAAACTAACCTGTACTTTCTTACTTTTAACATTTAATTTAAGAGATTTTTAAAACATATAACCTCTGCAATTGTAGGCAAGCAATAAATGATAATATAGTTAATAAGTACTTTAGCTCTTGTAAATTAACATAGAAGGGATTTTTTAAAACGTGACCTCTAAAATGGGAGGCAAGCAAGAAATGTTAGTGTAGTTAATAAGTACTGTAGTTCATTAAGTTGAGGTGTTATTTAGTATGTTAGGTCCATTGAGTTGACCCTTTTAGTTTATGAAAATTTATGACAATAGTGAGCCACCTGATTACTACCATAGTATGTAGTTCCACTTTGGTTTTGTCAATTTTAATGGCTTAGTTACTTCATATGGTCTATGTAGATTATTATTGTAAATTATTATAAAGTAGTTTAACCAGACTGTTGAGCCAGTAGTGCTAGGTAGGGGAGAACTCATTAGAAATTTATTGTTTATGATGTAAGAATAAAAAAAAAAATTGGACAATTTTTGTTTGCTTGTAAATGTTAAATTTTGTAGCCTTGCTATATTGAATTTTTATAACGTAATGCATTTGATGTAGGCCATGTAATATTATGCTTAACAATAACATAAATTGTTAAATATATTTTTTTCTTAATTTCTTGATGTAAGTTTGTAGCATTATGCTTAACAGAAGCATGCACAACAAAGAAACAAACTTGTGGTTGCAACTGTTAATTTGCTCTCTCGTACTGAAGTTTTCAGTGTATGAAAAGTTGCCAAGGGTAGTCTTTTAATGTATGAAAAGTTGCCAAGGGTAGTCTCTTAACCCTCTTACGCCGAAGCCCTAAAAATCAAAACCTCTCCTGTATGTCGGCACCAGTTTGGAGTGAGCGCGGAAGCGGAAAAAATAATTTTTTCAAAAAATCACAGCGCGCTTAGTTTTGAAGATTAAGAGTTCATTTTTGGCTCATTTTTTTTTTCATTGCCTGAAGTTTAGTATGCAATCATCAAGAATGAAAAATAATATCATTATCATATGTAAATAATGCGATATATGGTAGCGAAAAAAAAAATTCATAGATAATTGTATTCAAATCACGCTGTGCAAAAAACGGTCAAAGCTAACGAGTTAATTTTTTTTTTAGTTGTATTGTACACTAAATTGCAATCCTTTTGATATATAATACATAGTAAAACAATAAAAGCAACACCGGAAAAATATTATCACAAAATGATGTACGAATTCGTAACGCGCGGACGTAAAAAAAAATGTTATTTTCAAAAATTCACCGTAATTCTAAATATTGTTCTAGAGACTTCCAATTTGTTTCAAAATTAAGACAAATGATTGAATATTACGATACTGTAAGAGTTTTAGATTATAATTGCAGATTTCGACCATTTCGGACGAGTTAAATTTTACCGAATGTCGAAATTTTTATATATATATTTTTTTATATGCACATATTTCGGAGATGGAAAAAGCTACAACCTTCAATTATTTTTTATTGTATTCTTCATGAATTTGCGCACATTTTGATATATGAAACTCTATAAAAAGGCTAATATGAAAAGGAGCAAATATTAGGATAATGTGATGTACGTATTTCGGAGACTTGCGGCCACGAATCGGCGCGCGGAGTGAAGGTAAATATATTTTTCAAAAATTCACCATAAATCACAATATTGTTTTAGAGACTTCAAATTTGTTTCAAAATGAAGAAAAATGACGGAATATTACTAGGCCGTAAGAGTTTTAGCTTACAATTGCGTTTTTCAACTATTTCGGTAGAGTCAAATTTGACCGAACGTGGTTTTTTTTCTATTTATCGTGATTTATATGCAAATATTTCGAAAAAAGAGAAAAGCTACAACCTTCAATCATTTTTAGTTGTATTCTACATGAAATTGCGCACATTTTCATATATAAAACTTTATGTAACAGCTAATTTTAAATGGTGCAACATTTCGACAATCGCACAAAAAAATTCTGATTTTTTCGGAAGAGTTACCGCGCGAACGTAAGGAATTTTTTTTTTTTTTTTTTTTTTCATAAATTCACCATAAATCGAAATATTGTGCTAGAGACTTCCAAGTCGTTGCAAAATGAAGGTAAATGATTGAATATTACTAGAATATAAGAGTTTTAGCTTACAATTGTGTTTTTCGACCATTTCGGTAGAGTCAAAGTTGACCGAAAGTTGAAATTTTTGCACTTAACGTTATTTCTATGAAAATATTTCGAAACTGATAAAAGCTACAACCATGGGTTGTTTTTTGTTGTATTGTGCGTGAAATTGCGCACATTTCCATATATATAAAACTTTATGTAACGGCAAATTTAAAAGGGTGCAAACATTAGGACAATCGCACGAAAAAATTTATCGGAAGAGTTATCGCACGAACGTGAGGAAAAAGTTTTTTCATAAATTAACCATAAATCGAAATATTGTGCTAGAGACGTCCAATTTGTTGCAAAATGAAGGCAAATGATTGAATATTATTATAATATAAGAATTTTAGCTTACAATTGCGTTTCTCGACCATTTCTGTAGAGTCAAAGTTGACCGAAGGTTGAAATTTTTGCACTTATCGTTATTTATATGAAAATATTTCAAAACTGATAAAAGCTACAATCATGAGTATTTTTTTGTTTTATTTTACATGAAATTGCGCACATTTTCATATATAATACTTCATGTAAAGGATCATTTAAAATGGTGCAAAAGTTATGTCAAAGTGACGAAATAATTTCCGAGATGTGTCACTGATACTTTTTAGTGCGATAAGAAAGAAATTCGCGCTTGCGCGCCTGCGTAGCGATTGTAAACAAAACAACGCCTTGATCCGTGAACTCCCAGCATCCCCCAAGGCGCGTGATACAAAAGTTTTCGGCTGGTAGGCCTATAAGTATTTTTCCGCGAATTTTTAAAAAAACTTTTTTGAGCCGACGTATGATACGTCCAATCGGCATACGGGAGACATTTTGACACGACGTTTAATACGTCCAATCGGCGTAAGAGGGTTAATGTATGAAAAGTTGCCAAGGGTAGTCTCTTAATGTATGAAAAGTTGCCAAGGGTAGTCTCTTAATGTATGAAAAGTTGCCAAGGGTAGTTCTTCAAAGACTCATTCATTTTTGCAAAAGTAACCAGTTCAATATATTTGAAGAGGATAGTTAAGAAATAGTATGTAAATGATGTAGAGCATAGTTCAGCTGTGAATTAAAACTAACAATTGCTTTCAGGCTTGAACGACTGGTTGAGCCTCTGCGTACAACTGTAACTACGAAAGTCAAGGCCAACTCTGTCAAACAAGAATACGAGAAACAGGACGAGTTGAAACGTTCAGCCATGAGAGCAGTTGCAGCGTTGCTAACTATTCCAGATGCTGATAAAAATCCTCAGCTTTCTGATTTTGTTGCTCACATCAAGTCAACTCCTGAATTGCAGTCCCTCTTTGATTCAATTCAACGTGATGCTTGCCCCACACACGATGCGATGATGGATTTAAGTTGAATAAAGTTGAAATATGTATGAGATGTTATTTATGCTAGATCAAAAATTCATAAAGAATAATATTTGTATACATTGTTTTTCATTTTTATGAAATTGATGAGCTTTGTATACAAAATTTAAATTATAGCATCGCGATCAGTGGAGTCTTGGTGCATCCCTGGTGGAGTCCACAAACAATTGCTAGCTATCAGATGTACCAGCAGTGTTGGCCATGTTGTGAAACTCAATTTGGGCAGTCCTAATTCATTACATGAAATTTCAAAAGTGCTTTCATACAGTGATCATTGGGGTTCAGGCTGAATTAGTGAATGTGCTCTTAACCACGTGGCTCCAAGAAGTGCAGTGGACATAAACAATTATAAAAGGTGACTTGTGAACTAGTTCTTGAATACGCCTCCTAACTAGGGGACTAGTTCTTAAATATGCCTCCTAAGCTGTAAAATAAATGAAAAAATATTATTAAGTTGAAGGTCACTGCAGTAAATAGGTAATGTAAATTTTCCAAGTTGTTATGGCTCAGGTCTCTCTAGATACAGTCTGTACATTTGAAAAAGATACACCAAGGGGGTGACTTTAGGTGTGTGTGTAAACAGCCACTTTCGTTGAAGTCTGTGATTGAGTCAATCTCCCAGCTTGCTGTGTTCTGTAAATTTTGCATTCTAAATGCATTACTTTTTTTACATTTCTTTCCGATTTCCTAATTCATACCTAGCATTATATAGCTTTTTGTATTGTCAGCTGATATGAACATCAGGTTTTATTTCATTTGTTTGCATACAGATGTTGCGTTAAAAGATATAAGGTGAAAAACAGTGTTATTGTTTTCTTAAGCCCAGCACAAAAATTGTTTAAAAAAATAAAAAAAATATTTAGTTTTAAATTTATTTAATAACATCTCAGTACAGTATTGTGATATGAATTATGAACAGGTAAAGTAATTATGATTGTTATTTATGTTATTATTTTAAGTGAGTTCATGCCATTTTTTTTTTATAGAAATATCCATGTTACCACATGAGATTTATCCTTTAGACTGTTACTCATACCACTTTTTTGTTTTTGTTTTAAAAAGTCAGTCTGTCTTGTATCTAGATTTAATACTTGTAATATAGTATGAACTTTCAATCTTGTTTTCATGTTTCATAAACTCCTTTATGTTGTATACTGTATTGTTAACTGCTTCATGTGGTTGTATTTTTAACAAAGCTACAACTATCATGAATAATTCCAGCTGTCACAGTTTGCAGTGAAATGTTTTAATTCTCATTTTGAAATTAATTGGATACATAACAGCTGAAGCATTTAGCATTTCACATACTGAAAGTCCAAAAAGAAAAAGGCAGAATTTCCATTTATTGAGTCTCATAATAGTGTGAGGACTGTCTAGTCTTTCATTTCATTCACATTAAGACATGTTATAATGCAACAATGACTAAGAAATGCGATGGACAGAATTATGAAAAGGAAATACAGTAGAAAAGTAAATATCGTTGCAGATATGTATTGTACTGGTGGGGTATTGTTTTTTTATGAAAGATGAAAGTGAAAAAAACTGAAAAATCAGACCATTTTGTTGAAGGATTACTAATCCTTCCACTCTTGTTTTGGATAAAGTCGAAGCAATTTCATAAACAAGCAATACTGTGGTTGTTACTTCCAATAAGTTTTTGAAATATTTGCAGCTCTTGTTGACTCAATTTTACATGGCTTTTAGGATTTTGTAACCAGATGAGGACTCGTAAAAACCAGACATCTCACAGCTCGACTGATTAATTGGTAGAAATTATTGCTGCTAGAAGCACATGTAAAATATCTATCGTCTTATGATAGGGTTACTTTTTATAAATTTAGTAAAACTCAAGTAATGGACACCTATGTGCAATGTAAATCGACATTCAAACAGTTTGTAATGAGTGTACAAAGTTACATTCAACTCTGCTCCATTTTATTTTTATGCAACCAACAAATAAATAAGGATTTGGCACAACAATGGATTCACTTTTGGCAGATACCGTCTAATTGCACCATTCTGTTCTCAGCCAGGCTGTTCAAACATATGACTATTACATACAAGCATTTAGCTATTACAGTACACTGAGAACACTGGAAAGCAACTGCCTCAGCATAACTAAAACAATTTACCCAATGTAACTGCCCTAAATTAGATAAGGTAGGGTTCTTTCCCCTTTATAATGTTCTATATTTACTCACTGCTAAATTGCTATGCATGACATTGAATATGATTCTGATTGCGATACACAGTAAAAGAAGGACCATGAGGTAAGACAGCATGCCTTTCTCACCTGTGAAATATCTTGTGCCGACATGGTCAAACAAAGTGGAAGTCATGTCCAACTGCTCCTAGTGAGGGTGTGAACTTTAAAAAAAAAAAAACAGTACTGCAAGAGGAAGTGAAGATGATGATGGAGAAGGGAGCACTAGGGCATCCTTCACCAGGGTTCTACAGCTGAACTTTCCTTGTTCCGAAAGCCAATGACGATTAGAGGTCAGTCATAGATCTGTCAACGTTGAACATGGAAGACGAAGTTCAAAATGGAGACAACAAACAGTCTTAGCAACAGTCAGGGACAATGACTTATGCTGAATGTAGACTTGAAGAACACATGCTTCCAAATCCACTATCCATCCTTCCTCCTGGAAGTTTCTTCACTTCAGTCTGGGGGAAAAGGTGTTTTGACAACGCCCACAGGTGTTCACAAGGGTATTCTCTTTGGTGTCATCATGGGCTCATTCTCAGGGGATCCGACTGCTAAGATATCTTGACAACTGACTGGTCTTAGCGAGTTCCAAGTAAAAGCTGTTTCAAAACAGGGATTGACTACTTCAGTTTTGACAGATTAGGCATTGTGTGAAATCTGTAGAATCTGGAAAAGTAAAATCTAATCTCTAGTCACAAGATTTTATACCTGGGAGTGGAGATAGACTCGGCTGCGTCGAGAGAGTATCCACCAGAGCAGAGGACCAAGAAGTTCAGGATGGTAACACTTTCCTTTCTGTCCCAACGAACACTACCAGTGAAACAGTGGCAGGTTGTTCTAGGCCTGTTGACTTCTCTGGAGAAACTTCCTCATGGCCACCTACAACTATGATTGCTAGTGGAGACTTGAGGAGTTTTGATCTCCAGCAAGAGAGGTCAGAAGAGATCTACTGTGGTGGTTGGTCAAAAACAATCTGACAGTGGGGCGGCCTCTCAATTACCCCCTCTGGAAATTAACTGTTCTCCGACACTTCTCATCTAGAGGACCAGCTGACCTCCGGGTAGTGGAGTCAGCAGGACAGTCAACTATGTACACATCAATGTGCTGGAGTTGAAGGCAGCTTTCATAGCACTTCAACAGTTTCAGAAGAGGGTAACTGGGCACTGTTGTACTGGTGTGTCGCCAACTTCATCTAATAATGGTCCAGTTACATCAGTGGGTAGTAGACAACTCAGGCACATTCAGGCAAAAGGAATTTTGTGGCTGACAAACTAAGCAGACAGAGACAGATTCTGCCAATAGAATGGTCTCCACAACAGGTGATGGCTGACAGGCTGTTTGGCGTGTTGGGGAGACCAATGATAGACCTCTTCACTACAAGATTCAACAGGAAACTAGAGGTCAATTGTTTAGTAGTCCCAGACATTTGCAGTAGCAGAGAACTGCAACATCCAAGGGACAACCTGGATGTGTATGCATTTCCTCCATTTTGCCTAATTTGCCATGTCCTGAATAGAGTGATGAGGTCCCACAATCTCGAGATAACTTGGATAGCACATTTATGGTTTCCAGACATACTGTTGCTGCCGTCAGAAGTACCTCATGTGGAGAGGTATCATCAGTCAATAAGGTCCCCATCTCCTCACGGGTGGAAACTATCAAGTATCTCCTGTGAGTGGGAAGCTTTTCTCAAAGAACAGCATCTCGCATGGCAGGTTATCTCGGTAAGTACACATCTGTGTACCAAGGAAAGTGGTCTGTCTACGGTAAACCCTCTGGATTCACAGACTCGTGATTCGCAGACTCGCCTATTCGCAGATTTTTCTACGGACTGTATATACCCATTCTTTGCAGAAAATTCACCCATTTGCAGTATTTTTCACTGAGAAATATTCACAAATTACTGCATTTTCGTATCATTTTTTGTGACTAAATGCACTTTTGTGATAAAACTTGAAATACTTCTCGGGTATAAACATTTTTAGAGGCTTTTTTTTGTGTGTGTTTTGTATGGTCTAGCCATCAAAGTAGACAGTTTTAAGTGTTTTTAGAGAGGTTTCAAGTATTCGTGCCTTTTAGCTATTTGCGGAAGGTGGGTCTGGTACCCATCCCCTGCGAATACAGAGGTCTACTGAATGAGGCATTGAAAAGTGAAAAGGGGAAGGGAGTGAAGGTGAATAGTTTATGGGGGAGCAAAGATTTATTTAGTTGTTTTCAGGTTCACGCTAATTTGCATAATCTTAAAGGTGAACTTTGGTTAATAGCCATTAAATTTTGTCAAAGAGAACTTTTAATAAACTAAAAAATTAGCCATTGCTAGAATCTACATAATCCCATTTTTTTTTACAATTAATTTCAAATGGAGCCGAGGTACTTCAATGGAGAGTGCCATTTATCCAGGAATCGACTATGTTGCCATCTGGCGGATTAGTACCAATGACATAGTGTAGCGGTCGCCTCAATAAAGCGCAGCGAAGCACACGTATTGTATTGTATTCGTCCTCGGTATTGTCCTCTTGTTTTAGGTTAATTGTCATTCAAATAGCATCAATTATGCCAACTTGTATGGCATTTGGTTGTGCCAATACTTCTGGCATGTGTCCAAAAGGCATATCATTCCATAGGATTCCGTCAAATAGAGAGAAATCAAGTCGCTGGCTGATGGCTCTTCGAAATGAGGATATCAACATCAAAACCTTTCAACCTACGACGGAAACAGTTGTCTGTTCGGACCATTTCTTGCCAACAGATTTAAAAGATGACATATGGAGTAGGTTTTTGGGTATGGCTATGAGATTTATATACTAATATGTTTTGGGAACTTAATTTCCCTCTGAACAGACAACGGTACCGACAAAGATAGGGTGGCTATCTACCACTATCTATACTATGGTGCCTCCACTTGTATGCATTTGAATTGAAATTTATTCTTGTCAATCGCCATGTGTGTGGTGTGATGAGGTGAACGGCAGTTTTCTAAACGTACGTACGTGTGTGTGTGTGTCATGAATTGATGAGGGCCTTCACTTAGTCCTTTTTAACTAGTTTAATTAATGGGGTTTCAGAATTTAGGGATGTATGCCTAACTATGACTACTTCAGGCTACTTTATTTACCATTTCAATCGTATATTTTCAGCCAACAAATATACAAACCAAAAAGGATATTATCTGAAGATGCTGTGCCCTCGGTTTTTATTCCGCTTGTCTGCGCCTACTGTGGCATGATGTCGCATAACAGATGAGCCACACTAAATGGCTGCGCCCATGGTGCAATAGAAAATAGGTTGTAAAAAAATACGAAAATGCCCCTTTCAAAATAGTGTTTTCACCAGGGGTACTTAAATGGAATAATACTACATATGGAACAGCTAAAATGCAACCAGAAGTTCCCCTTTAAGGTGCAAGGTGAAGCTGTTAGTGTTGATGAGGAAGCAGCTAAAAATTTCCTGGGGGGTTGGCTAAATGTGACATGCTTATTAAGGAAGTGTATGCCTATACGTACTCTGTTTTTTTCCATCTGTCCACCCGCCTGTGGCGTTTTCGCATGATAATACTGCGTCCCGGGCTTCGGATAGTTACGCTGTGTAAGTTTTAGGTAAATAAAAGGATATCTGGGTGTACATTGGCAACTGAAAAGTGTTTTAATAATTTACTGTATGCGGATTACACCATTAATATTCGAAATAGGATATTGTTATTATTGTTGAATGTAACTATCTAAAGCCCGGGACGTAGTGTTACCATACGCAAACACCACAGGCGGGTGGACAGATGGAAAAAACCGAGTATAGTTGCACGTAGTACATCTCAAAGCAAGAGGAGTCAGCACTAGGCCATGAAATCAGTAAGAGGAGACTAACTTTACTTCTTGGGGGTTAATGCTAGTGGCAACTTGAAGCTTAAGTCCTTGCTACTATATTTGGCTGAGAATCCAAGGGCACTCAAAAGGATTTCCAAGTCATATCCCTGTTGTTTAGAAGTCTAACAAGCAGCTTGGCTTACACTTCATATCTTTGAAGACTGACTTAATATTCGCTTTGTGCCAGCAGTGAAACTATAGTGTTCTTCGAAGGGTTTCCTCTTTAAGGTTTTGCTTTTGTTGGATAATGCCCCTGGACACCTTTCACAATTGATTGACATGCATCCTAATGTGAAGGTAGTTTACTTTCCTGCAAATACTACATCTATTTTAAACCTATGGAACAGGGTGTCATTGGCTTCTTCAAGGCCTACAACTTCCGAAGGAAGATTAAGAGTGCTTTCAAAGCTATCGAAAGAAACAAGAACTAGACTCTCAAGGAAGTCATACAACATTTACATTTATGATGTTGTGAAGAACATTGCAGATGCTTGAAACCAGGTAAAGCAGACCAACATGAATGGGGCCTGTAAGAAACTGTTTGCACAGTTTGCGAATGACTTTCAGGGCTTTAAGGAGACACTTGAAAGTGTCGCTAACAAAATTTTTGGAATAAGTAGGGAGCTAAACTTGGAGATTGATGCTGATGATGTCAACGAGCTGCTGGAATCCCATGCAGGGTCGTTATCTGAAGAGGACCTCATTCAGTTGGAGAAGCAGATGATCGAGGAGGAAGAGACACTAGTCCCAGAGCCCAGATTATAAAAAGTAAACTGCTTATCAAAAAGTTTTTCCCTATTAGAGGCAGGGATGGCAGTGGCACGTTTCGAGAGTGAGGAGCCCAACATTGAAAGATACTTGGAGGGGTCATGGATTGGTTCAGTTTTTACAGGGAGACTTTGGAGATAAAAAAAAGAACTGTCCAGCTTAGCCTTGAAGAGTAGATCCTTGATAGTCGCAGGGTTTAGGGACCACAACCACCTGCGAATACTAGGTAAAATTAGCGAATCCTTAAGAAACCCTAAAAACACTTAATACTGCCTATTTAACTAGTTCAAACAGCAAATATACAAACTACCATCCTAAAACATTGTACCCTTAGAAATATATGGTTACAGCTGTGTGTGAGTATTCCTACAATTGTTACTGTACTCTTACTGCATATAGTTACCCCTATATTCAGGCACATGAATTTTTTCATACAGTAGTATTCAAGCCTAACTTTTCTTTTCATGTAGTCATGCTTTATCGTTTTCTTTTAATGTAGATAGGGGTTACACTGGTACATTCTCAATTACATATACAGTACAGGGAACAGTAAGTACTGGACCTTAATATATTTAAATATTCATTGAAAAGAGTATGCAAAATAATAAGTTTAAGATTACATACATCATACGGGTACTCACCAGTGCTGAATGTTGATTGAAGGTGATGACGTGCAGTCGAATGAGTGATGACGAAGATACGAATGGACAGCAAAGCAGAGGAGTTATGTCTCTTCAGGGGGAGCCTCTTCCCCTTCTTCAGGTGCTTTGTCTACCAATTGCACTTTGGAGGATCCCACTTCATGGGATCAAGAAAAGCGGTGATTTGCAGTTGCTGTTGCTGCTTCTTCCTTCTGATGAGGAGGTTATTACAGGGTCCTGTGCACGTATTTGGGCCATTTTAAAAGTATTGAGTGTTCCATATAAGGATCCCATGCCCTAGTCATCTCCTGCGGCTCTCTGGCTGCCCTCATAATTCGGGACAGACGTTCCAAAGGCAGGTCCTCATCATCCTCCTCATCTTTGCCAGAAGCCTTAGAAGGAGCAGGGCGTTTAGGAGGCATCTTAGGGCACGATTAAAAAATATACTCAAAGACTAAAAGCTAGACACAAGGATACGCAAAGTATTGTAATACAGAGATACATAGCACGCTTGAACAGGAGAAGTTTATGCACTGAACTGGAAGGAGTGTGGTCTCCTGCACCAATCTCCATGAGACAAAGTTTTGGGGGTACTACAACCAACCACTGCCAAGGGTACTACATCCAACCAGTGCCAAGGGTACTACATCCAACCACTGCCAAGGAAAATTAATGATGTTCCTGGATTGGCTTCTTTGCAAATGCCAACCAATAGATTCTCAAGTAGCATCGTGCCTAGGTATTCAGCTTCCCAAGCAGCATTTTCTTTCCAGCAAGCTTTGCTGTTAGAATTTGCATTTCGTTTAGCGAATGTTCGTTAAGGAAAAAAGTTAGCGAATGTTCGTTAAGGAAAAAATACACGTTATTGATATTTTGCTGTTTACATCAATATCAATATCTGAAAAGAAGTAAATCAAATCGTGATTTATCATAAAAATGTATTTAGTCACTAAAAATAAAATTAAAATAATTAGGGAACATTTTAGGTATGCCGTATGAGAAAATCTCATCCTAAAACACTATGTAATATTTCAAAGTCATCTTACAAAATTACCCATACAGTACGGCTTATAACTACGCATGCTGAACACTCCTACAGCTGTTACTGTATACCAAGGCAAAAACTTATCAAGTTATCCCGATATTTAGGCACATACATTTTTTTATACATTAGTATTCAAGCCTTACCATTTTCTCTTAACGTGTACAGTAGATGGGTAACATTTTTTTCCCAGCGAGCTTTGTGATTGGAATCTGCACTTCATTGGACGCGCGTTTTTTAAAGAAAAATAAATATATTTTATTGATATTTTGCTGTTTACATTGATGATAATATGATCTACCTAATATCTGAACATCAGTACAATAGAGTAAATGATTTTATCAAAAAAATGTATTTAGCCTAGTCACAAAAAAGATGGAAATAGAGAATACTGTAGATATGCTCTATTTATTAATTTTTTTCTTTTTTAATGTGATATCTCTTGTTTCTGTATTTCTCTCTACTGTACAGTAAGTACTCCTCTTACTCTTTCCTAATGATCACCATATTATTTGGAAGCTTTAATTTGAAGCCAGTACCCCATGTGGGCTTGTTCCATGGAATGAATAGGTTTCATTTACTGAATAATAGTATAATATGGAAAAACCCGCGAATAATTGAATCCGCGAATCCTAAACCTCGAATAGTGAAGGTTCACTGTATTTCAAGATGCAAGGTCCTACACCATCTACCACTCCAGGCACAATGACCCCAGTACTTTCTTCTAATAGTGCAAAGGCCCCAATGGAAAACCCCACCATACTTTGAAATTGGTAGCAACCGCCCCCCCCCCCCCGCCTCCTCCCCCAACAGAAAAGGTTTGACACTTTATGAAGGAAGTAAATTCAAGGGGGATGAGGTCATCTGCGGCGGCAGCATCAGGGAAATATGAGCGCTTTTCCATATATAATGTGCTGAAATAGTGTGAAACTTCCGTCAACTTTCACATTCGCATAATTTTAATCTTTTTTTTTCTTTGCATACTAAAGTGTTATAATTTACATTTAACAATTATAAATATGTTTTCTGTTTAATTAAATTTTTAAATATGTCTGTGGCCCCTACAAAAGTTGAGAAAATGGCACACTGAGGGGTAATATTGTGCAGCTGTAAAATACGTGTTACAATATTATCTTTAACCTTCAGTATTTTTTGCTCTATGTTTGAGTGTGTTTTGAATACTTGAAGAATCAATTTGATGACATAATGTTATGAATTAATTTGAGAGGCAGGCGATCTTTGAGAACAGAATAAATGCTGCCATCGCAACTGAATACCATTGAGGCACATGCATTTTATCATTGCTAGGAATGAGGTTGGATTAAAAAGTATGAAAGTGTTGCGTACCATTAGTAGTAGTAGTAGTAGAGTAGTAGTAGTATTTAGTAGTAGTAGTAGTAGTGTAGTAGTATGAATGATGAAAGTGTAGGTTGATTATGATTTGCTGTGGTGGTGGTAACATAATCTTTGTGCCGTCAAAATATTCTGGAGCACAATCCTCACGATAGATGCCGCACCCCAGATCTTGTGGTTAAAGTAAAGTATGATTGGTACGTTAATCCAAGGCCTCCCAGGACGCTGCCATCATAGATTTGCAATGGCTTACTGTGAGATTCTGTCCAACCAAGCTATTTGAGGTCGAGTTTGAAAAGCAACTTCTCGGCAGATAACAGGATGGACTGAAGTTAATGTGATGATTTCTACTACCATACCTGCAAATAACATCCATTGGGTACTGTCTTATGCTGCCTACATCACCTACTGAGTGGAGGACAGTTTTCACAGCGATGAAAAAGTCTCTCTGTCTAGATCACTTGGTCAAGATTACAGTATCCTGACGTTTGATGAGACTATCCACTGTAAAGCCAAGGAAATTCAGTGGAAACGCCCTGAGGAATTTGATAAGTCTTGCGTATGGGGGTTTCCACATACCACAGACATTTCATTCAATGACTGGAAAGAAATACGAAGACATTGGCCTGTATGGCATCCTCACACAATCGTAGTTGTATGGTAGCAACACAGCAAGTAATCTGCTGAAAGGCGAATCAGACAACTGGAGTGAGCGACCACAAACTTGCAATAGAGGCTTTGTCTAGACTGAGATGGCAGGCATTCAGCAAGTAGCCACAGGACAATTTGATGGTAGGTTAAGATGCAAACTTCTTCAATAGCAAGCTCCTGGAGTGTCAAAATGTAGTACATACCAGACAATGACAAGCCTTATGGCACCTTTTTCTGAGGTTAGCGATGCCCTAAAGAATGTGCAGAGTGCACTGCAATGATTCTGCAATGTTGGAAGAGCAAATTCGCAAACCTCATTCTGGGATTATTACACTGAAACCGCCAACTTCCTCTTGCGGTTCATATGAGCAGAACACGAGAGCAACTGGGAGTTGCGTCTTGCTGCAGTTGTAGAGATGCCATCGTGGGTTGAAGTGAATCTGATTTGGTGTAGCAATTGTCACTAGGTTCCAAAGATTACCAAATATACATGAAGTAACATATTGATGCCCAAACTGTATTACACGAGCAAATGGGAAGACAAAAATGAGAACTTTTGTCAAGTCTATGGTGACACAGGACGTTGAAGAAGGAGTTCAGAGGGCAGCATACTTTACTTAGTAGCTGCACAGTAGTGATGGAATTAAGACAGCAAGACAAACCGTAATTTCCATATGACAAGCAAAACTGTCACTGACAAGGAAAATGGAGGAAGTTTGAAAAGGTCCCCTACAAAATGTTAAGATTCATGTTGAGTTTGCAACAGTTGGTATTACCGTAAACTGTGATATTTTTTTGTCTATGGGGTCCACATTGTAAACCCTCTTATGTATATCCGTTAATCCCGAATAAATGCTCACCTTAGGAAGATGTGCGTTTCATTGATTCGCTTCAATCCTTGGAAACTGAATATTTAAGTTGAAAGGGCGAGAAAATTACAAGAATTGGTGTTTCTCCATGACTAACTATATAAGAAGACAGGGATCGTGGTCGGCTGTACAAGGAATCGATATGGCAGATGGGAAGGAGCGCTGCGAAGAGCGAGCTTTTGCTGACATATGCCTCATGGTAGACCCTCAAAATTGTCAGTATGTGAACTGCACAAAACAGCTAAAGAGGGATGGGAAGCTCTGAAAACGAAGTTTGAAACCAAAGGCCACTGGCGGTACGTATATTTGTTCGAGCCATGAGCCAGGCAAGATTTCAGGACTTCAAGTGATATGGAGAGTTATATTGCATACATCACGTCTATGGGGCAAGAAATGAAAAGTCTGGGAGAAGAAGTTAAGGACAAGTACCTGATAGCTATGATATCCCAAGGATTCCCTAGTGAGTACGTTAGTTTGGTACGGACTGCGAGTGCCGGGGAAAAGGATATGGTTTTGGATGCTGTCATCAAACTGCTGGACGATAGTCAGCGTAGAGATATCACTAGTGCTGAGTCTGGTGATCGTGCTGCTTTATTTACCAACAAGAAGTCTCCTGGAAGAAGTGTAACAATAGCAAGTGACAGAATGATATATCGAATATGCGTTGTTGGCAGTGCGACGAAAAGGGGCATCCCATCAAGGAATATACCATGCCAAAGGACTATGAGGCACCTGCTGGCGAGATAAATATGGCAAGAAAAGTGATGCTGGTGGTAGGAAGTTTACTCTAAAGAAAACATTTCTGTATGCTTTGTCTCTTGTGAATTACAAAGACTGCGAATTTGATCAGGGAGTTGTTGTTGCTGATAATGGAAGATTAAGAGTTGCAGTTACAGGCGATATAAAGTTGTCGTCAAATAATTAAATTGATAAAATGTCAATTGATAAAATGTCAGATGTTCTTTATGTTCCTGGTTTGAGTACTACTTTGTTGTCTATGAGTCAATGTACTGATAGTGGTATTAATGTACTTTTTATGTCGAAAGGTTGTCAATTTGTTGATGCTGATGATTGTGTTGTTAGTGGTTCAGTTTTGGGTAATGGAAGCCAACAGAATGGTTTGTATCATCTTGATGCAAAACTAGACACAAAGTCAGTTTTTGTAAGTAATGTTCAGGATTATGATCTGTGGCATCAAAGATTAGGGCACGTTGGTCAACAAAAATTGAAATTTTTGTGTTCTCATTCAGATGATGTCAAATTTACACATGTCAATGATTAGTGTGTGCTGCTTGTGCTTTAGGTAAGCAATCAAGGCAAAGTTTTCCACGTTCAGTCTCGTCCAAAAATTCAGAGGTCTTGGATCTTGTACATGAAGATCTGTGTGGACCATTCCCTGAGAGTTTTGGTGGAGCCAAGTATGTGCTCACAGTAGAGGAAAAGACCCCATATAGACTCCACTTTTCTAGCCCCGCCCCCCGCCCCCCACCCCCCAAGGGGCGTGGCTACCCCCCTCCCCCCTCCTGATTGGCTCATGTACGTACGTGAGGCCTAAAAAGGGGCGAGGCAACCCCCAAAACCCCAAAAGGGGCGTGGCCACCCCGACCCCATATAGAACTCCACTTGTCTGGGGGGTGTGGCCACCCTGACCCCATATAGACTCCACTATTCTGGGGGGCGGGCCCACCCCCTGACCCCAAATTGACTCCATTTGTATTATAAGCTCATGTACGTACATGAGCTCATAATTGACTCCATATGTATGATAAGTTTTCATGTACGTACATGAGCTCATAATTGACTCCATTTGTCTTACAAGCTCATGTACGTACATGAGCTCATATTAGGGGGGCGTGGCCTCCCCTAACCCCACCCCAATCGACTCACTTTTCTACCCCTGTGACGTCACATAACTATAAGGGAATAAAACCATCCTTTCAACCCTCCACTATTCTGGGGGGCGTGGCCACCCCTGACCCCAAATTGACTCCATTTGTCTTACAAGCTCATGTACGTACATGGGCTCATATTAGGGGGGCGTGGCCTCCCCTAACCCCAAATCGGACTCCAACTTTTTCTACCCCTGTGAGATCAAACATAAACTAATAACGGGGAAATAACAAAACCATCCTTTCAACCCTCCACTCTATTCTGGGGGGCGTGGCCACCCCTGACCCCAACATAATTGACTCCATTTGTCTAACAAGCTCACGTACGTATATGAGCTCATATTAGGGGGGCGCGGCCTCCCTAACCCCAATCGACTCCACCTTTCCTACCCCTGTGACGTCACGTAACTCTAAGGGAATAAAACCATTCTTTCAACCCCTGACATACCCCCTGTGACGTCACGTAACTCTCCGGGAATAAAAACCGACATTTCAAGCCCTCACCCCAAATTGACTCCACCTTTCCTACCCCCTGTGACGTCAACGCTCAACCTTTCTACTGTGTACGTAACTCTCGGGAATAAAAACCAACATTTCAACCCCTCACCCCAAATTGACTCCACTATTCTACCACTGTGACGTCACGTAAACTCTCTGGGAATAAAACCATTCTTTCAACCCCGACCCCAAAATTGACTCCACCTTCCTACCCCCTGTGCGTCACTTGTAACTTCTCGGGAATAAAAACAACATTTTCAACCCCTTTCACCCCAAATTGGACTCCACTATCTACCCCTGGGTCCCCGACTCACATAAACTCTCTGGGAATAAAAACCATTCTTTCAACCCCTGACCCAAATTGACTCCACCTTCCTACCCCCTGTGACGTCACATAAACTCTCCGGGAATAAAAACCAACATTTTAACCCCCACCCCAAATTATTGACTCCACTTTTTCTACCCCTGTGATGTTCACGTAACTCCTACGGGAATATCAAACTGGACCCCAACCCCACCCCGACCCCTAAATGACCTCAGTTCACTGTTTTTTTGCGACTCATGTCCCTTTTAATTGTTTTCAAAGTAACCGGGACGTTTACCTCATCCTCCTCCTATAAAATCTCTAAATTTATATATGCACATTGCGAATATACTCTCTCTCCCTCCCTCCTACCCTCCTCCCTCCCTCTCGCCCTCTCTCTCTCAGCCGTTACATTTTGTTTTATATATATACACAGCTGCTTAGATATTCAGAGTATCATGATAAAAGGATATTTGGCGACTGACTTCATCCACATGTGATATCTCCCCCAATAACCATATCAGAGTCAATGTTATCTGATGATTGAATCACGCACACACACACACATATAAGAAGAAGAAACGAGACCTTATCACCATATTTGCCCAGCTGACTTCATGCCAACGTGAAATTTTATTTTTCATAGAATTTGAGTCATAATCTAGGTGGCGAACACAAGGACAAAGGTACACATTTCAATTTTGTTTATTTATTATACCGAGTTTGAAAGAGGTTGAAAAATCAAATTACAGACGGAATTGTTATTTTATATTATAAACCAATCCTAAATACAGGGAATGAATTAATATTCCATACAAATACATACATTAGAAAAAAACTGTACAAACACGAACGCGATAATATGCGCATTCGCTTTTTCAAAAACAATACTTCAACGAAACATACTACGGCTACTATATATTTTCTAAACCTGTTCTTCACATCACAGCCCTTAGTATATACCACAAACATCTCTAGCACTTTCCCGACCGTGTATCGAAGACGACGACGTTTCATCTAACACCTCAAAGCTTTTAAATTTAGCTAAGAAGTTTTTCATATATAAATCTTCCACACACCTTTCCTCTAACAGGGATAAATTCTTTTTCATTATAGCCACGCAGCATATTTTACCAATTTTGCTCATTTCATCACTGAATGTAGCTAACACAGGTAAATATTGATTCAACCAAGTCGTATTAACCAGTCCGCTCTGACCGATGCCGTGGGAAGGGGGAAAGATAACATATTTGACTATCATACGATGATTTTAAATAATTCCTTTTTCCTTCAAATTTCTGACCGAAGAAAAAAAGTGATTGAAACCTCATCTGTTTGGTATTCTCTGCCCAACCAAACGATCGGCGTGATCTTCATCTTTGGAATAAGCCACGCTCTTTTGCGCGTATTCATTATCTTCCAATGGGGCACCAATACCGTATTGTGTTAATAAGGTAGCTATGGGGGTAGATCAACTTCTTCGTCGCATTCCCAAGATGTGATATTTTCAGGTCTTTTCACAATGGCGGACCCTTCAATACCCCTATCACGAAGACAGGCATATGATGCACCAGTGCGAGAATATCGAAAACCTGCCAATTCGGCATATGGATAAGCTCGAATGACGTCCGCCACAACACCGTAATTCCTGCATGTCACACAGTTAGTGGCCACTACTAGACACATATTCCTCTTCCTGAACTTATTTTCGGACAAGTTCCCGAAAACTAACTTGCAAGAGGAGGCTGATGAAGCCATGGCGAGAGTTCACGTCTTGATGTGACAATCCTCAAGAGATAATGAACTACGAAAGCCCCGCTACCCAAGACCCCTTTATCACAATCACTGATTACAAACCTGTTGTGACGAAGCATCAAGCCTCTCCCAGCAATGATTCAGACTAACATGAATAAACAAGTCTTATCATTCCCTCACGCCAAAGGTCATCCACACATGACTCATTTTATCAAAATCAGTATCACTCCAGTCGTGTTTCTCGCAGACACGAATAAACAAGCCTTATCATTTCCTCACGACAAAGGCCGTCCACACACACACACACACACACACACACACACATATGACTCATATATAAAACTTCCACACATCTTTCCTCCAATGGGGATAAATTCTATCGCTACAAGGCGGATGAACTTCATCTTTGGAATACAATACTTCATCGAAACACCATATGTCACACCTGATTATTACTTCCCAACTGAACACCATAAATACAACCGACAGGGAAAATTGATGTTATTCCTTACCCAAAGTGTATAGAGTAAGTGCACACACCGACCCTCCGTCCCACAAGTATTTCTCTGACCGAAACGTCATTTCCTCCGTCACTATTCAGTAAGTAGCATATAAAACAAAACACTTTCCATTTACTTGAACATATAGTATAGTAAATATTAAAAACAGCAACAAGATTCATCGTATATGGAATAGATATTCTTATAAAATAATGTACCCGTTGAAAGAAGCGGAATATATAAAACAGTCATTATTCCTCCCTTTCAGATATGGGAAATAACTAGTAGTGAACTGTCAGCCGACGAAGTAGCCACTCAAGTCAGACACCATTACTATTATGGTGTTGGAGCCCCAAAACTCATTTATTAGGAAGGTGAAAACAAAAAAGGGTCATGACCATGAAGCGAGGAGAAGAAGAAGAAGTAGCAGGAGATGCAACAACTACCACTGGCAGCCCACAACAGTGCAAACCCCCGATCAACTTCGCCACCACCCACTACTGAAGGAAACGAGCAACCGGTGAAGGTATGTAAAAACCGATGTGTTATATATTTATTTAATAATAGTTCCTGATTCCATAGAAACACGCACTCTTTTTCTCCGTTTCCCTGTTTTTCCGTTCAAATGCATTATGGGCATAGTAAAAAAAACACCTATATAATTATTCATAAGGATTTATTTTGACCACATAAAGAGTTTACAAATTCAATACACTAATCGCCCCCTTGTCAGACCGTCTCAGCACGCATTCCCAATAACTTCCACGTGTATCCTTATTTTAACCTGAATATGCCGAAAAACGTTTAAGAGGAAACGACTAAAGACGTCTTAGCAGTTTAACACCGACGTTCATGGGCGAATGATTATCACAGCTCATCCTGAAATAAGTAAAAAAAGTTATGTGATTGAAGGTGTATGATACATATATAGAATATATCCTTAATAGAATGTAAATGGAGTAATATAAAAATCAAAGAAAAATATGCATTTACCTTAGTTGTTCAAGATGCGGAGACATTCCTTGTACCGTAATAGCACGTTTGACCCCCACGACCTCCAATGTGAACATTTTTTTAAACTTTTTTTTTTCAAATATTTAAAAAATATCCTGTTATCCATTTATCATTACCTCCCAAACGACGTGAATGAGAATACATTTTGTATTAAGGATAATACTGCTTTCACACCACGGTGACTCACGCAATGAACAAAAAAAACTAATGTAAAAGACCGCACTTGTACGATTTATCAGGTTGTATTTGTTTTATTAGTCGATAGAGGATATATTCAGGATGCGCATATATAAATTTAGAGAAGTCATTCAAATAAACTTTTGGATTTATACCGTAACTATCAAAAAAGAAGATTACATTTCTAGGTGATTTTCCACGTAAAAACATACCCAATGACCAACAATATTAATATCAGTAGACGAAGATAATGTATTAGATATAAAAACTAAAGGTTTAATTCTACTTTCTGGCAATGTCAATAATCCTACTTCATCCGAAGCGAACACACCTAAATATTTAACCGGTAACGCGAGTGAACCTTTTAAACTTATTTCAATTTCTTTTGTATCCATTCCATTTAACCCCTAACATCACACTGAATAACCCTATCCGCATCCACCGTTAAAATACCCTTGGTATCCCCAAAAAGTAAAATAATGCAAGGGCTAGGCGTAGCCGTACCCAGCCTGATCGATATTCGCAGGTTTGCCGAAATTTCCACTGGCATGGAATCTTCAACATCTTCCACCACAAAATTAAAGCAGTAAATAGCTCTACCATTTTTAAAACTATCATAAGTGATCAGATTATCACCGCCACCCCCTATACTTTTCTGCGTCTCGTGATATAATTGCATGATGGTATTAGGGAAAAACTACATTGAATATATATACCGTATTCCCATTAACGGTAATATGTATATTATTTAAATCGAAAGATTGAAAATATAGACTATTGGTAGCGTAATCACCTGAAAATGTTTCCATATCAATCATGGCCAATGTGATTTTTTCAGGTATACAACTGTTAAAAGGATCGATCAATTTCAAAAATCGAATTTCATTTTGCCCAATAACGTATGTCTTGTATTAAAGTCTTTATCAAATATATATTGTATAGGATTAACTGCTATCGCTTCATTTAAAGCCGACATTGCGTTATAATGTGGGGTAACTCTATCGATCCATAATTTAGCCTTTTCTATATTCAGCACATTTAAATGTCCGTCGGTGGTGGGCGCCCATAAACCATAACCCCGTTATTATTCGCTAATTCGAGTCTAAGTATCAAATCAACCGAATCCA